>NC_039258.1:14818595-15121876 GCF_003368295.1 Carassius auratus
ACCAGCAGCTCGTAACCCGTCTCTCAGGGTCACCATGTGCCACCTACATTCTTTCCTGCGAGTGTCCGCGCGCCCCCCGGCAGGGCTTTGATCTCCACACCCGTCATAATGATGAAGAATAGAATTCCCAAGACCTTACAGAGTTTATATGTACTAAAAACAGATAGACTTATTCTAAAAATGTTCAAATATCAAGTTTTTATTTTATTTTTTATCCTGCACTTCAATTAATATCAATCAAACTACAGAATACAGCTAACTAATTCAGTAAAAACATGATAGCACAATAATAAGAATTAAAAATAAATTAAACATGATTGGAAATGAATAAAAACGGAGTTATCTGTTTTTTCCAAATAAACTCTTCATATTCAAAGCAAGGGTTTCTCATTATTTATTTCAGACAGGAATTTCGAAAGTTTGTGAAGAAAATGATCGCGCACTTTACATGTGATATTGTTGACCCATAACTGTAATAATAATAAATAATAATAATAATAGGCTAATAACAACAACAATAATACTATTAATGATAATAATAAAAACAATAAGGATCAGTTGAAAATAATAGGCTATTAGTCTAGTTATACATAGCCTGTATTAACCCTTATTTGCTGTCTTTATTATTCGTGTATTTCGGTGTAATTCCAAAAAACAAAAAAAAACAAAAAAAAAAAACCCGCAAATGATTATTGTATAGGCTATGTGTAGCATTTTTGTGAATATTTATTTTGTCTATTTATTTTGCATGCGCAGTTTTTTTCACGCAATCATTTCCGTTTCATAAATTATGAATTCAGAATCTTGATGACTTTTTAAAAGAATGATAATAATAGATAGAAGTTATAATGTATCTAATAAATCTACGATAAAGTGATAATAATAGGGTACTTTTGACGTTTTTCCGTCTTAAGCATGCTGTTGCTATAGTTACTACCCCTTAAACCAACACGACATTTGTTCAAAAGCGCCTATTAACACACTCTGTCAAACATGTAACTTTTGTCTGGTACTGAAAAGTTTCTTAAAAACATAAAAGATAAATTATTTAAACCTGTCAGACTCAACCTAGATATAGATGTAAAAAAAGACTTTATAAAGGCAAAAGATGTAAACAAAAGTTTAAAAAAATCACCATTTCCTTTTCTCTTTTTTGTTTCTCTCTTCTACCTCACCCATTAAAGCAGTCCACTCACAACTCTCCCCTTCTAATTTGGACTCCCTGATAACCTGGGCTCAGTGCTAGTTACTCTAAAACACTCTGAAGTTACCATTGGGCTCCTTCTCTCAGCGGACGGGTACTCATCTTGGGACTCTTGCTGTCCAGGACAAATGGACGTCTCTGGCTCTACTTCCTTTTCCTCTTCCCCTTCCCCTTCATACACCTTCCCCTTTCACACTAACCTGTCCCTTCCCTCGTCCTCTCCTTCTCTCTCCCCATCCCCGAGTGTAGCCTCCACAGCTCTCTTCTGCTTTTTCCTATCCCTTCTTTCTCTGCTGGGCATTGTTGGCAACCTCTACACCCTAGGGCTTCTCATTCGCCGCCGTAGGATGTCAAGAAGGCGGCGTAGCGCTCCTACCTGTTGTTACCCCTGCCTCGGCACCTCCTCCCCTTCTTTCTCTCCCTCTTCCTCTCCCACCTCCTCCTCCTCGTCTTCTTCCCTTCACCTGCAGGTTCTGAGTCTGGCTCTGGCAGACCTGGTGTACCTCTCCACCGCCCCCTTCATTGTGTACGACAGCCTGGCATCTGACTGGGCCTTCGGTGAACTAGGCTGTCGGCTCCTACTCAGCCTGGACTTGCTCACCATGCATGCAAGCATCTTCACCCTCACTGCTATGAGCCTGGATCGGTATCGAGCTGTGGCCGATCCATTGGCAGCCTCGTCCACACCTTCCTCTGGACTCCTGAGGGTCGCTTTGGCCTGGGGTTTTGCCGTGGCTCTCAGTTTGCCCATGATGATCACCCTGCACCTGGAAGACGGAGAGAACCAGGAAGGCAAGTTGTGCGTTCCCGCCTGGGATGAACAGAGTTCAAAAGCTTACCTCAGTGTGCTCTTCTGCACCAGCATCCTAGGCCCAGGACTGGCCATCGGAGCCTTGTATGCAGCTTTAGGGAGACTCTACTGGGTATCTCAGACGCAACCAGCTTGGGTCGGAGGGGGCAACGCCTACCCACCCCGTGCACCTCGCCCCAAAGTCCTACTCCTCATACTGGGGATTGTGCTGACTTTCTGGGCTTGTTTCCTTCCATTCTGGATCTGGCAGCTTCTACCGCTGTACCGACCTGAGGTTCTGCGTGTGGTGCCGGTGGGCACGCAGGTGACCATTAATCGCATCCTCACAGGGTTGACTTATGGGAACTCGTGTGTGAATCCGTTCTTCTACACACTGCTGACAGGCAAGCGCAGGCGGACCAGCAGGAAGACCATAAGTGCGGCTGCTCCACTTTGTCACAAGGGCAGCTCTGAACAACAATAACAGCTGCCCACTTTTTTGTCCCCCATGCAGCCCATGACCAGTAAGACTGTGCATAGTTATCTTTATTAAACAGATTACTAATTTTGGTGCTTAAGGGCTTAATGATTATAGCTTTACACGTGTGTTGTGCAAATAGTAATACTCTGTAATCCAAGGCAATGATGGTGTACTTTCTCTGCTCCCTGGACTACATGTATAATTATAGATAATCTATAAGCATAGTGTATAAAGGTCCCCGCAATCCAAAATGAAATACTAAGTGACGAGTTCTTATAAGTGTTTCTGAAATATTTAGGGTTCATCACCTTTGAAGCAGAAACCAAACAATTCTGGTCAAACTGCGTGTGAAACATCTGTTTTATGGGGCAACTTGAAAGGGACAGACAAGCTTTGTCAGGATGAATTGCCCTGGGATGGTCTGACAACAGGTGTGAACCATTTAAATACCAAATTGGTTTATTAGTCTAAGTGCAAAGGAGAAATTACATAGTAAAGATTTGGCTTAAAGCTAAAGGACGTGTCAGAGTTTGCTCTGTTGAGGATGATAAATCACTTCGGTCATGAAGCCAAGGCACACAATCTCTCATTCTCCAATAGGACATTACGTTCTCCATGAGGTACTTCATTATTCTCAACTAAAACCTCATTTTTAGCCAACAGATCTGTTATAGTACTGACTTTGTGTATTAATTGGCACCTTATATGACTAATTTGTCTTTTTTATTATTAATTGAATTATGTGATTTTAAACAAAATTTAGAAAATCTTAAAATTATACTTTTTCCCCCAGTAGCACATCTTCACACATTTGTTCCATTTGCATCCCTTTTCTTGTTTATGCATGTTAATGGACAATAGAGAAATATTTCTGTGTATCTAAAAAAAAATATTCAAATGTTAAATCATGCTGTATTAAAAAAAAGATCCTGGCATATCTGTATTATATTTGTTATGTTTTCCTGTTAAATAATGCATTGCTTTGCACAAGAAAACTTGCCTGAAATAATCTGTAAATGAAATCTGGTGCTTATCATAATATGCAATAAAGAAATATTCTATGCAAGAACCCCAGCAGAATGGTTTATGAACTGAGCGAGTCCTCTGGGAAGTTTTCGGAGATTTCCTGACCTGAAGAACCCCACTGCCTAAATGATACTGCAGAAACGTAACACTGTAAAGCAATACTCTCCTTATTACAATAGCAGATGAGTGAGTTTTTCAGTCAAGAGAGAGGGAATGTGAGAGAAATTAATAAGAGATAAAGAGAAAAACACAGAAAAGAACAAGAGAGACTGCAAATGAAATAAAATGAAATATGGTTTTCATTCAGGAAGCATTCATTTATGTGTCTGCATTGGCCCGGACTATGCTTTTGCTAGCATTCAGTTTTTTGTGGGTCTTGCATGGGGTGTGTGTGTATTGCACTGCAGTGCTTGGATGTGACTGTGTTTTCATTGGATAATATGAGCCTTATTGAGTCTGTATCAGCTTTTTTGCACTTTCTGAAACTGCCCCACAAATATGTGTGCGCCTTTACCTTCATGCGAGGTAAGCAAACTTGGTAATGCTGTTTTTGACATATTGACATCATCATAGACAACTACAGACTAGCCAGAAGAAATCTTGTTTTTGCACTGTGTACAATTCATGCGTATTGTTGAATGGCAGCACTGTATTGGTTTGTGGTTGCCTGCTGCTCTGTGACGCACATGAACAAATATTGTTGAAAATACTGCAGACCTCTCTGTCTGGGTGTCATGGGGGTGTCCTTAGCTTCTTGGGGATCTTTTTGGGACTTGGCAGTTATGGAAGGTATTTTTTTAAAGACAAATAAATACGGTATGTGGGACACCTTGAAATAGATAATCTGGATACATAACTTATTAATCATCGAACACCTAATCTGTGTTTAAGCACAATTTTTATACAACACTGATGTTCTCCTCATTTGGTTTAACACATCCACCCAGTCTGTATGATGTAGTTTGGAAGAACGCCATCTAACATGGGACTCCATGAGGACCTGATGTGTGCACCTCTCTATACTCTTTTCATTTTCCTTGGGCATGTGTTTCCATTTACCTGAGGAACATCAGAGCGCATTGAAGGAGTTATATGTACATGTTCCTACCTAGTGACCGTTGAAAGACATAAATGATGTCCTCTCAATATGGCTCAGTTTGTCCCACTCATCCACACTGCACCTGTGAAAAACAGGTTTGTTGTGCATATGTGAGTTGATAGTTTACAATTTACTCACCCCACGTTATTGCAACCGTGTATTATTTCCTGTGTATTTTAAGCAGCGTGTCTGAGCTTCTGTCTTCTAAACAAGTAAAACGGAATGATTAATACGGTTCCAAAAAGTTCCTTGAAAATAGCTCTTAAGTCTAAGTCATTATATTTAAAGTCTGCAAAAGCCATATGCTATTTCAATGTTCAATGACGGGGAAGATTATCAGTGGATCATGGCTTTACATTGGGTCAGTTTTTCACACAGAGTTACCATATAGCTTGAAATATAGCACATTAATCATATGGATAACTCCTGTGAGATTATATTGCTTTTTTGGAGATTGGCAGCATAAATCAATGTTTCACTGTGAGGAAAAGAGAGGCTTGAACATTTTGCCAAACATAACATTTTGTGTTTAACTAAAGAAATGGAAAATATAAGAGGTCAGAATGAGGTAAGTAAATGTTAATTCACGAGAAGAACTGGTCCTTTAATTTAGGCTGCAGGGATGATAGATTCATTTAATAGTATTTAACATCAAATCTTCTGGGCAATGTTCTAAGCCACATGGTTTAATGACATTATTCAAGTTCAGCTGGAGGAGTCTGGGGTCTTAAACTCGGACCCTCTCTCCGTTGTTCTCTCTCAAGAGGGTCTGAATGATTGAGCATGTGATAAACTTCAAACATATGCTAGAATCCCGCAAACCCAAACAGTGGAAAATATTGCCATGAAGGAGGGCAGCAAATCCATAAGCTGTCAGTTTATATTGGTAGTCACCAAGAGCTGGTATAGTTGAGGTTTCCAACAATAACCGCTGCGACTGTGTCAGAGAGAAACCTTTCGTTTCGAAGGAGGCAGCAGTAAGACGGACCTCAGAGGTACGTATGGGGGAAATAGCTTTCTTTTTTTTCACTGCATCGTTTTGTGTTACCTGCGTGCTTCATAAATCCAACACATGTTCCTGTTCCTGGAATCCTGAGTGTCTTTCCATCCTCACGCTCCCTTGCCTGTGCTGCAGTGTTTGTGGCAGGGGCAGGTGCCCCTCCCTTGGGCAGTCAGCTCAGGAAAGTCTCCTGCTGGGCAGACGAGACTAGGCCGAAGTTTAGGCCAAGCTCCTGCTGAGAGAGAATAAGAGGCTCCCTTTCTCTAAGATACACATACACAGACTCAAATTCAAAATTCCCATCTGGTTTTTCTCTCTCTCTCTCTCTCTCTCTTTCTTTGTACACCCATTGCTCTTTCTATCCCTTGTCCCCTCTTTAAGAGCAGTTAAAGAATAGCCTATACAATTCCCTGTAAATATATGCTTGTAATTGCAAACAAAATATCAAAGTTTGGGGTAGGAAACACAAGTTAAGAAGCTCCTAAACTTCACAAATCCGTCAAATCAGTGCTTTGAGATGAAAATACACCTGATTTCAGTAAACGAGGATTCCTACAGCTGATCAGTGAACTCATGAATGAGCCAGTATAAAATATAAGGTAATTAAAGTTGATAAAAAGTCATAAAACATTTGATATTTACTGAGTTTTTACTTGTTGCATTTACAAAGCTTCAGCCAGATGTTCTGAGTGCTTTGACTCATTTTGAGAAGCAACTGTTTGATTGATTCTTGACTGAAAAAAAAGCATTTTTAATATAATAATAATATATATAATAGTAATAATAATTATATATAATTTAATATAATAGTAATATATTTCACAGAAAAAAAAAAGTGTGCTTTGTATGTAATGGACGCCAAAATGGAGCGTGACGCAACACAATACAACCAATCTGAAGCTTAAGGGTCCAAATCAACCCAATCTAATTAGAAAGAAGTATTTTATGAGGGGAATTCGTACAACGTGGTTCATAAGGAAACATGAATTTTTAGAAAAAGCATGAAAGTCCACCTTCACATATGTTTACAACCTAAACATATAAACAAGACAGCAGGAGTTTATGAATAAGCTATCAATTTGACAAGATAAATAGTTATGAAGTGCCATTAGATTGTGTTGGTCCAAATACTGGTCATATGATATGATGTATAGTATGATGCATTTGATCAGTTTTTGTAACGTTTATTTGAGACAGCTTACAAAGACGCTTGAAGCAAGAAATAACCAACAATGACTTGCTCAAGGGTGCTGATTTATTACCGTAACTTATGTTCACACACATACACTAGGACGTTTATGTCAGCACGTTGCAAATCTTGCAGATGTGACTGAAAACCTGTCTTACACTGCCAGCAAACAGAAGAGGCCAGCAATACAAGTGTCTCTTTGTAGACCATGGGGTTGTGGTGCCGTAAAGCACCCGTCTCCTGCCTCAATCCCTGTCTTCACACATCCATGTCAGCCGCCAAGATCAGGCCAGACCCTGGCTTGCGTACTTTGGAGGCTGGAGGTTATATAAATGAACATCAGAGCCACTGTTCACAGTCTGGTTCTGACCAGCAAAACTGTAAGAATGCCATGTCTGCACCTCTGGCCAAACCTGATGATCATGCTTTTTGAGAACGATCCACTGAATGCAAGAACATGACCCCTCTGTACAATGAGGCAGGGTTAAAATAATATAATTACGTAGACTTGATTAATGACTAAGAAGTCTTAATTTCATGCCATATTTTATATTACACTTCTCAGCTTATAACTTTGCTTATTTCTAGGTTTTACGGACAAAAATTCTCAATACTGGACTTAGAGTATGGACACTGCAATACAACTTATCAGTTGTATAATGCTTGGGGCTTTTGTAGAGATCTTGCACCTCCTTGTGGTCTGATGTAACTGACTGCATCTGAAAATCACTCCTTAAAGGGTTAGTTCACCCAAATAGCAAACTTATGTAATTAATAACTTTCCCTCATGCTGTTCCAAACATGTAAGACCTCCGTTTATCTTCGGAACACAGTTTAAGATATTTTAGATTTAGTCCGAGAGCTCTCAGTCCCTCCATTGAAACTGTTTGTACGGTTTGTACGGTATACTGTCCATGTCCAGAAAGGTAAGAAAAACATGATCAAAGTAGTCCGTGTGACATCAGAGGGTCAGTCAGAATTTTTTGAAGCATCGAAAATAATGAAAAAAAAATAGCAAAAACTAAAACTTTATTCAGCATTGTCTTCTCTTCCATGTGTGTTGTGGGAGAGTTACACTGCAGTTAAGTGATATTAGGTTGATGTGATGTGTGATTTGTCTCAATTTTATAATCATCGATTATTGGCTCATTCAGTTTTCAGATGTTGATTTGTGAAGTTGCTAGGATTATTATTCTTCATCGGTTAGTTCAGATCGATTCAAATGATTAATTGAAAAGATTTGAGTTATAAGATCGAGTTGTTCGCATAATACAAATTTTATTTTGTATTAAGGTTCTTAATTGTTGTTTTACATTTACCTAAATAAATGTTCAGTTGTAGTTCAAAATAAAATATTACCCAGTGGAAATATTAGCATAAATAAAGACAAGACAACTTGTCATCTAAGTTAATTCAACTTTGGTGACTTTACTCATTCTTAAAATTGAACAGTTTCATTATTACCAGTATAAATTTTTTTTGCTATACACAAGCAATTTAACTGATTTTTGATTTTTTGCTTTATAGTATAGTTAACCGCTGTAATATGTACTGTTTTTTTATTTTGATGGTGTTTTTTTTTTTATCAGAATGTGACAGACAAAATAATTGAGAAGATGAATGTAATGCTGACAGAAAAATGCCCTAGTGCACCTAAACTCATGGGAAGACCGTGTTCACACAAGGCAAGTCATAAATAGGAAAGGTCAAAAAGGTTAGATCTGACTCTTTTCTCTTTGGTTTGTAGGTCTATGGGGCACGATAGGAGTACAAGTGCTGGTACATGTGTAGTGTGCAATAGCAAACAGAAGACAAGGTGCATAAAAAGCTGTAAATCCAGATTTTATTTCTAACTCCGAAACAAATATTCCTATGGGAAATATGAATGAGAAAAATAGTTCCTGAACCAAGGCTCCTAAAAAATACACCAAAGTGCTCCACTTGTTGCACTCTTTAAGTATAATTGGGTAAAAATGATGTGTTATGTTAGATGATATGACACTTTATGCTGAAATTGGTGAAATGCAGAAAAAATACCCCGTTCAGCAGCAGTCACCCATGATTCATTTATTCAGAGACTAAAAGCGTCTGCTAATGGGTGGTTTTCAAAATAGTGAACATAACTATAAGATGATCAAGTTTTTTTGATTATAGCAGCCTGTCTAAAACAACATGCATAACATGAAGCATGATCAGTTTAACCCATTTATCAAAAGTGGTTTTAATTTCTTATGATGTAGTTTTTATTAGTGAACTTCGAGGATGACAACTTCATGAATAATTGGCAAAATGCAGAGCTGTTTTTTCTTGTTCTCACCAATATCACATATCAGGTTTTTGCTTTGTCTTTTTTTTTCCTCAGTTCTACATTTTTTACGTTAAATATGAAAATACTAAGGAAATACAGAGATTGTCAGTAGATTTGATTTAGTTGGATAGGTCACCTGGTTTTTCCATCGTTGTTGGTACTCCACTAAACACTCTTTTTTTCACTTTAGGAAGAAGCTCATCAGGGTGAGATCTTAAGTGTTATGTGACAATGGTTTTCACTTATTGGAAATCAGACTACAGAGTCATTCTACATATCTGCTTTCTGTCCAAATGAGAGATTGGATGACCCAAGTTCATTTACCAAAATATAACACTATATAATATAAGGCTTTAACATTTTCTTTTAAAGAGAGAATTTTGACATACAGTAAATCCAATAAGTATTCAGACCCCTTCATTTTTCATATTTTACAAAGTCATGGTAAAATGAATAGTTCATTGGTAAATGAAAGTTGTCATTTACTCTCATGTGTTGTTCTAACCCCGTATGATTGAATCATGTTCTGGAACAGAAAATAAAATATTAAACGTAATGTCTCAGTATTTTGTTTTGGGGTTTTCTTTAACAGTATTCTTCAAAATATCTTATTTTGTGTTCAGCAGATGAAAGAAAATCTTAACAGGTATCGAACGACCTGAGGGTGAGTAAATTATGATATATATTTGTGTGTGTGTGTGTGTGTTTATGAACTATCTATTTAACTTAGTACTTGGTTTTAAAGCACATTTGGCATCGATTAAAGTGAGATGATGCGACAACACAAGAGCAATCAGCTTCAGTTTGTCAGAAGAACATAAAAGACACATGCATAGGGAAACTGTGTAAAATGACTGTTTAATGTAATATAATGACTGTATAATCTTTTTCATGTGTCTTCAGTTTTTTGCCATCCCCTAAGTGATCTCATTGGTGACCAGAGAGTGGCAGTGTGCAACTTTTGCTCTGATACTGTTTTCATTCACTCATTATCATTATCTTCTGTATTATTTGTTATGCAGTGTTTGTGAATTAAATGCATTGAAGAAATTAATAATAGTTTTTGTATACTAATTAAATATCAAACACGTTTTTAACCTCATAAAAGACTAACAACATTTAGAAGTCAAGTCAAGTCACTTTTATTGTCACATCACCACACCACATGTGCCTTGGTGAGTGAAATTCTTGGGAGCATGCTCCAAGAATTGCAGAAACAAATAACGTATAACCATACAGACTTCAACAGATGAAAATGTGCAATATGCACACACACACACACACACACACACACATATATATATATATATATATATATATATATATATATATATATATATATTAGTCAGTACACACAGTGTACTATTAGACATACTTACAGTTAGCACTACACATTATACACGATACACTATACACAGAATGTACACATTCTACATTATGTAAACATAAATATGCAATAAAATAGTGTATGTGAACTGGATACAGAAAATATAATCGTCGGTTTTGGCTACTTTACAGACCTTACAAGAAGTTTGAATTTCTAAAATATGTTATAATATCAAGAGAGAACAAACACTTACTTAAAACACCTTAGGATAAACAATATGATATGATTAAATAAAGGTCAGTGACCATGATATGAAATGTCATCTCTCATAATCACATTTGTATGGTCAAAGTTTGTGGGACATCAGCTTTTAGAGTCCCTCAATTTATATATAAAATTATATATAATTTTTCAAACTTTAATATACAATCTATTGCACATAAATGGTTTAAATGTGTTGCTGTCGCCCTCTTCTGGACAATAACATTAAAGGCATCATGCCTTTCTTCAGTTGTAAAGAAATAGTTTTTAAGGAAAACATTTAAATTATTTTCTCCATATAGTGGACTTCTATGTTGCCCTCGAGTTTGAACATCCAAAATGCAGTTTAAAATAATCTTCAAACGTCTCTAAACGATCCCAGCCGAGGAAGAAGTGACTTATTTACTTTACCTACTTATTTAAAACAGAGATCACCAACTGAAGATGTACATAGCTTAAAGTGTGATCCCATTATTGTAAACAGAATATGTCATGAGAATAATGGTTAGTAATATGGTTGTTGTCCAAACGTCTAGTTCCCTAATAGAGTCTTTATAAAGGGAATACTACCATTGCAATTTAGAATTATTTATAAATACATGTCATAACATTTAACACTGGTGCATGGTCATACACACCCTGAGCAAGTAATGGGGAGAAGAAAGTGCATAACGTCTTACATATTTCACAAATGAGTCGCGCATGATAGTGATCCCACGGAACAGTCCACGACCAGTGGGCGTGTCCTCTCGCATCCCGTGCCTCTGATTGGTTATTCCACACATGCGTCGACGAATGGGGCGGGTCCGACCGTCTTTGACTGAGCACTAGAGAGGATAAGTGTCTTGTTCTGTCTGCTTGGGAAATTCATGGGGCTTTAAATTTGTCACCGGGACACAGGTCCACCCAGGGGGGTCAGTGAGGTAAGTCTCGCGAACTATGAATGATTTGGGATTGTAAATGCGGGTGTTTGTGAGCAGTTCTCTACACGTGGCTGTCTATACAGCTGTCTCACACTGGGGACACTTTTGATTGGAGCGCTAACCAGCTAAATCCAGTTAGCAGTCTAATAATAAACAGCTGATTGCTGCTAGCGCTCCGCGGCTACACTGTTAAAGCTAACCGTTGCAGCCAATTCTAGCTATGAATGAATGAAAGAACTACGAAAACGAACCGACCGAACACATAATGTTAATTTTATAACCTAGGGGGAAAAAAGGGGCAGGTTTGTAGAAGCTGTACGTTAGTAGCTCAGCGAGAGCCACGCGCTACGCGTTTCCTTGAAGTTGAATGGGCCGCACGTGCGCTTGTGTTTCCATCATAAAAATCTAATGCGTACTGTCCAGCGTGACTGAAACCTTTACAAATGGTAGGTTATATGAATTGTAACAGTATCTGAATAAGACGAGCCACTGCCAGGACAGTCATCTGTGAGCGAGTTGCCTGTAACAATCAATGAGAGCAGTTCACTGGCCTTTTGTCGCGTTATAACTCAATTACAACACACAGGACAAGTGCAGAGCTGAACTTCAGCTATACAGATACTACTTTAGTGGGGCCATTTACGTATATTTCAAACTTCACCAGCAGCCAACCATGTTTAGCCCTTTACCTGTTTCTTAACCTACTGAATGACCATAGTTTAGTAGCAAATCAAGAGGGAAAAACACTGAATCATGCACAGCTGTGATTTGTTTA
This sequence comes from Carassius auratus, assembly GCF_003368295.1. Taxonomy (NCBI): domain Eukaryota; kingdom Metazoa; phylum Chordata; class Actinopteri; order Cypriniformes; family Cyprinidae; genus Carassius; species Carassius auratus. Next base: position 14,830,979 of record NC_039258.1, read on the forward strand.
TCATCTCATTGAATCATAATCATAATTAATTCTATTTTCCACCTTCAAGGAAACCATGCAGTTATGTTTTTGAACATCACATTTAAGGGAGAGCAGAAACCAAAAAGCAATATTGATGTGTGTATATAGCTGCTATTTTTTATTTATTTTTTACTTCGTGTTGAATGCAAGCTTCTCTTATATGCCCCTCCACTTTGAAACAGCTTTGCCTAGTAAGATTCTCGCCCAACCCTTTGGCCTCAAGCTGTAAGTGTGAACATACTATTCTACAGTATACTGTACAACAGCACATCATGTGCAATGATTCATAGCACACCAGACGAGACCGATGGTGTCATCAGAATGAATTACTCTGACCGCACCAGTATACTGTTAGTTGTGCAACAGTGATGGGCTTTAAAATTAGGTTCCTAAAAACAGTAGTCTTATTCCAATTAATAATGGTGTTGGATGGAGTAATTGAAATTTTATGTGTGACTTTCTTTTCTTTTGGTTTCATACAAAATTGCTCTCTGCGATGTGAGACTGGAAGCCTGCTGTCTTGATCTCATAATGACTCCCAATCTGATTAAATTTCCACACTTATTCGTAATCTGTCGCATACACCTGCCGTCACAGTTGTAGTATTGTTCTACTTCCTTAACCAGTCAAGAGTCTTGAAATGGAATATGAATTGTATTGGACTTGCTAAGACATGATTTGTTTGCCCTGTGATACAGGTGTGCATTATTATTCATGTTTTATACTGTGTTTGATTGAAATGACAATTATAAATGGAAGTTATTTCTGTGAAAACATTTTAATAGGACAATTTGGTGCTCAAGAAACGTTTATCAATGTTGAAAACAGTTGTGCTGCTTAATGGTTTCCACAAAATCATTGGACATAAAAAAAAAAAGACTATTTTATTAGAAATTTTAAACGTTCGGCGTTTATTTTCAATTTATTTTAATAGAATAATTAGAATGATTAGAATAACATTCCTTACCGTCACTTTTACTAACTATTAGTTATTTTAATCAGATGTCAGTCTCTTTGTTTGTGTATTGCTGTTTTTAAGTAATGTGGGAAATCTGACCTCTTAAAGGTTTTCTGTCTTCATAAGCTCCAGATAAGAAGAGGCTGAGCAGAAGTTCTGTGAACTGCTCTGAAATTAATTTTGCAGGTGAGTTAATGCATATGTATTGTTGTATTGTGTTTTCCTTTCTGTGCTGAATTGACGTGCATGAAAATACTAATTTCCTCAAACGATTATGGGTGTTATGATATCCAGAGATGCTGAAGTAAATGCTGTTGCCATTGGTAAAGTCCAACTTGAGTATTTTCTTGTTTGGTTTGTTTCTACACAGAACATATTGTATGTGCTTCTTCATAAACACACACTTTATAGGGTTGTATAGCTGTAATCAGCAATCAACAGAAACCGCTCCAGATTTAGTTTGTAGAATATCTTTGTTTGCTCGTCTCTGATCATGTGGATGGACTGTTGTGTGTAAAGATGGTCTGTTTGTGGGTAAAGTCCTTTTCTCTTAATTTCACCTCATTCCTAGTTCAAGGCCCTCAGTTATACAAGATTTCAAAGACTACTGGATGGTTCTGATGCACTTAGCTGACACTGCACGGAAAACAATGTCTCTGGCTGGTTTTTATCATAACCGTTTGACTTTCTCATTTAGTTTTTAATGGAAATGGAGGAGTAGCACAGAATGATGGAGTGAATAAACATTCTGATGTGGACCTGCTTCTTCCTGTCCCCAGGTGCATGGTTCTCATTGCTATTGAAGACAAAATTTGTCTTAGCCGTGAACTTGCCCTGCAATATAGGAATAATGACCGTTGCCAATGCCAAGTCTGGCACAGGTAAGCACCTTAGAGCCTCTTACAGGTTTATAGGATGCTTTATACAGTAGATCATTAGGGTCATGATGTTTGTGATTGAAACTTATATGGGTCAGTCGGCATGGCCTCAATAATTATTTTTTTTAAGGGACCATGTATAAACGTTGCTTATGCACAAAATAAAGGTGTGTTCTCTGCCATTTTGTGTGGTTTGTTGCCTAATTGAGGGAGAGGTCTCTGTGTGGGTTTGTTCACCATGGAAATGGTTACTGTTTGCATTATGCAAATTACTCCACTTCGTGATGAATATGCCCTTTTGGAGGCTCTCAAGTTGTTTATAATTGTCCGAGTGCTTTCTGATGCAGTAATATACACATGGATTTTCGTCGTTCTGTTACTGGAAAGCAGTAGGTTGTGTAGTGTGTTGACCGTAAACCGGATCCAAAATCAACTTCCTGCCAAGCTGTGGAAACTATTTTTGAATTTTATTGTCAGGAGTCTATGCATTCGTTGTTGATCTATGACTTGCAATTCATGTAAATTTAAGTCCACTTCCAACAAAACTTCTGTTTTTTTTTCTGATTTTATACATTTTTATATATATTTGAATATAACAGTAATATTTTTTTGTCTTGTTTTGATAAGTTTGTTGCTGTAACCGGTTTCATCGATGATTCAAGATGGACTTAAATGATGCCTTAAAAACCACATCATTAGACCCATTTGTTGAATTACTAATCATCCATGTGGGCCATTGGCAGTGTTGCCAGATTGTATGGACTATTTCCAGCCCAAAAGCTTGCCAAAACCTCCCACCACCCCAACAAAAAAGGCCCAAAACTTTCATAACTGTCTAAATAATGTGAGAGAACGTACATCAAGATTGATGAGGACCATTTTTAACTCCTTAAAACAAAATGATGACACATAATACAAAAATAAATAGGCCACATATTCCAGGAAAACCGATCAAATCAGGGCAAAAGCATTAAAGAGAATTACCAAATATGATTAAAATATGCAAACTGACACTGTCAAAGTTGTAAGAAAAAAATGACCTCAAAAAAAAAACAATGCATCATTTTCAGTGTCAACTGTTTGGAGTAAACCAATTTCAATGCAAAAAGTGCTTTAATTGTATTTATTATATTTTGACTCAATTTCAGTATGTGTTGTGACTGAAGGTAGCTCCACATTTAAACAATTTAATATTTATTTATCTGTCAAAGAGAATAAATCCTCCCATTTGAAGCTTATGTTCATTTTGGGCCCTTCTTTGTAAATATGATCAGATAAACATGATTTGTTTTGCTTGATTACTTCGTCTAAACTAGATTTTGTCTTAAATGGAAATGGTGTCTTTCTGTACAGTTAGCATTTATAAATGAATCATATTTTATACCATGTTATTATATTGTAAAACTGTATATTTGTATAATATACACGCATGGTTTTAAGTGCATGTAGGCCTATGCATTTTATCATTTTTAAAACTGGCGAGTACTAATATTGAGCTATGATTGTAAAAATGGTTGGCTACATCTAGTCTTACTTGATTTGTTCTTTGAGAAGTTCTTTCTAAATATCTCTAGTATGAGAGATGTGATTTAATTAAACTCTAATCTTCCATTTCATATATTTTGATACCATTATATACAGTTTGTAGTGTTTAAGATTTAAAACAAAAAATGGGATATATATATATATATATATATATATATATATATATATAAAAAATAAAAAAAAATATATATATATATATATAAAATAAAAATATATATATATATATAATTAATGATGTGTGTGACCCTCAGCCATGCAGCAGGTGCTGGATAACCTCAAGGAGCTGCCGCCTTCAACAGGAGCCAAAGACATCGACCTCATCTTCCTCCGTGGCATTATGGAGAGTCCCATAGTTCAGTCCCTTGCTAAGGTATAAACCAATATTTCATTTTAACTCCTTTAGTTTGATAGCTACTGGGAGAGGTAATCAAATAATTGATTATCATTATACATGTTACTTTTTGAAACCTTTTAATTTATTCATTAATAAGACCGCTTTTACCTGCCCCCTAAATATCAACCTAAAGTTCACCAGTGCACACATTCATGAGGCCAGGGATCAGTTGTTGTGTCACAGGTCATAAGAATGTGATGTACAGGGGGCCTCTTCTTATTCTTAATATAGCTGTGTGAAATTGTTTAGATTGTGAGATCTACTGGTTGAGTTTCACGTTGTTTGATTAGGAACTAACACGTCTTTCTGAGAAACGTATAGTCCGTGTTACTGTTGATTTTTCTAGTAAGAGCTAGTTTACAGGTGTCTGACAGTTTGATCCACATTAATGTCCAGTTTGTACAGTCTATTTCCTTTGAAAAACCATGTGCTGACACGGTTTTCAGTCCTTAATGATTTAAAAAAAAGGTGCAGGTTATTCTTGCAAACACCTGATAGAGAGCAAACTGAGAAAGCGAGAAATTGCTTAACTTTTGTTCAATAACATTCTGTGTCCGTGCATATTCATGTAGATCGCAAAAAATAAAAACCCAAATTGAAAGTCTTAAAAATTCCCACCACTGTACAATTTCAAGCACATATCAAACAATGTCTTCATTTGTATAATTTGGTGAGAATGATGGTCCTAACATTTTTACAAAATAATTTTTCGTAAGTTTTATGTATATGCACGATTGAGAACTAATTTTGCTTATTACAACTTTGAAACCATACACAATTATTAATTCATGCATTGCAGTGACTGACTGACTTCTATCATTAAAGATTTAAAGTCTGATGAAGAGTAAAACAATCAAATGTATTAATAGAATATTTGGAAAAATAACAAAGGCTTGTTACAGTTTTATTTTTTCATATTTAAAAAAAATCTTTTAATAGAAATGAAGCACTGAGACGCTTGATTAAATCATTATTCTTAATGACTTGGTACAGTTGTTAGAACCCTCTCTCCCTTCTGAAGTGTACCTGGCAGTGCATTTGTTAATCTAGACGTAATCCATTAATCGCTTTCTTGGCAAAGACGCTCAAGTTATTTAGTCTCCGCCCACTCTCTCTCAGGCTCACGAACGATTGGAGGATGTTAAGCTGGAGGCGGTGCAAAGTAATAACGTGGAGCTAGTGAGTGAGATCCTGTCTGACATGAGCAGTCTGACCACTCATGATGAAAGTGCAGCAGAACTCTATAAGATCCTGAAGGAACCACACTTCCAGGTAACTAACCTCTTTGTGTTTCTATGAAAATATGTTGACTGTTTATGTACAACTGTTTATTCATCGTGTAGCCGCCTTAGCAGAAAAGGAAGCAAGATCACCTATAAGCACTTGAGAAATTGGACAAATGAGTTGACTGTAGTGGACAAGGAAGTTGGTTTTATTTAGTAATTTGTTGTTTGTATTGTATTTTCAGTCCCTGTTAGAAGCTCACGACAAGGTGGCCTCGAAGTCCTATGAAGCTCCTCCCACCAGCACCAATTCCACCAGCATGACCAGCTCATCCCTCATGCCGGCTGACACGGTTCGCATGATCAGCATCCAGAAGAAGGTCGGAGAGCCTCTGGTGAGTGACAGATGTTCTCAGTTTCACAGGATTAGATCCCACAGACGGTCAGATCTTTAGCTCTGTAGAGTCTCTCTTCTAACAGCTTGTGGTTCAAATCCAAGCAGTGCCATTTGGTTGGTCAGCGTTGAAAAAGGCCGAGCAGCAGAGCTATAGTTGGCAGTGTTTTAACACCTAGTAAAATGTCATTGTGTCTCTGCCAAGGTCAGAAAGCCCACTGAAAACAACCTTCATTTATTGATTACACATTTCATAATATTAAAAGCCACTGCAATTAACATTATATTTAGGGATGTTTTGAAATATTTCAAACAAAGTCAATAAAAGAAATGGCTTTTAATATAATAATATAATGCGATTTTTCAATAAATGAATGAATGAGGTTGTTTTCAGTGGCTTATATAATATAATATTCCCCATCATCCCTTAATAAAAAGTATGTCTCTAAGACTCTTTGTGCCGGCATTTCTGCAATTCATGGCGTCGTCTCTTTTAGGGTGTAACATTCCGGGTGGAGGATGGCGACCTGGTCATCGCCCGTGTTCTGCACGGCAGCATGATTGACAGGCAAGGCATGCTGCATGCAGGTGACGTCATCCGAGAGGTGAACGGCCGAGAGGTGGGCAAAGACCCCATGGCATTACAGCACATGCTGAGGGACTGCAATGGAAGCATCACACTCAAAATCCTGCCCAGCTACAGGGACACACCTCCGCCCGCACAGGTCAGCGCACCACCCATTCACAGCAAACCCAGTCAAAGTTAAAAAATATTCATCCACCTTTTTTTACAAGCTATTTTGGTACTAATTTATTCAAGTTGATAGCACATTAGAGCTGCTCCATTGTAGCGGCTCAGTACTGTAATCACAAGACTTCCTTCTAATGATGCAAGGAATCACTCTTTTTATACAAAAAAATAAAATTTTCTGAAACATACTTCGCATCTTTCTTTATCTGAAATCTTTTGGGACTTCTATTCCAAAGCGACTCGTATAATGCAAGTAACATCAACACATTTATATCGGTGCAGAATGAGAGAGATGCATACATCCTAGCAGTTTTCACACAGACTGCTAGTTTCGCTTTTATTTTGATAAATGTATGCTTGACATTTTCAATGTTGTTTATAGTAATTGCTCCTATAATAGTTTTATTTACGATTTGGTTTACATTTTTAATGATGCATATGCTAAGTGAGCAATAAAGATCATGCAACAGAAGTTTCTCCCTCTCTCCTTATCAAATTAGTAACTTGTGCATTGATTTACTTATTTGCTTTTGACATACCTGACCAAACTACAAACTTTCCAGTGACGTCTGTGAAAAAAGGGATATTCGCTTGAACACTGGATATTTAACATTATATGAAGTACATGCATGTACTTAATAGACATCCTTAATTTCTAATAACTCCATTCTACTCTGTTTGTTTTGTTGTCTGTTATTCTTTGTCTGTTCACATGCCGTGTGGTATCGGTGTTTGCTATAGGAGCATTTGAACTTTAATTAATTTTAATTTATTACATTGTCTAAAATTTGTGACCATTACGGGACAAACCCATACAATTTGTACAAGATCGTCCTCATCTGAACTGCTGGTATCTTTCCCTAATAATAAGATGCTCAGAGTACAAAATAAATCTTGTCCGTATATTGTCTGTATAACCTCCTGATAGCTTATGGGTCCGAACAATCCTTGAGGAGGAACAAGGAGAGACCTGGCCTCTGGGTGCCTCCGAATGCCATCGGGCTGAAGCTGAACATGGTTATCCCTATTAATAACACGACCCGTGCTAAGTAGGGCAGATGGGAGGAGTTAAACATGCGCACCGCACACCCTTACTCTCTACTCTAAGGAGATCTGGGCCTGGAGAGAAATAGATCCTCATTCTCAGTCATTACCTTTTTTTTGTACTTTTAAGCAAGTTTGTCCTTTACCCACTTTCCTTGAATAAATGCTGTGTGGAAAAACTCTCCAGATAGCAAACATTGGGGACCTGTTCCTTGTGCCAAACCTAAATTCTGTCTTTTTTAGACCTGAACTTTACTCTGTGACTTGGTTATGTGCAGTGAATGACCGCTGTGTGTTTGCTGTTGGGAAATCCTCGCTGATAAAGATCCACCGGGATCCATAAATATTTCATGCGAAAGCTTCATAGAGAAGCCAATATAAAACACACACCAACATAGACCGTCTCTGTTACTATTCATTTATTTCCCAGGAGGATGCAGTATTCTAGAGACAAAACCTTGACAATGTAAATTGGCTCCTAGCATTACACAACACAGATTTTTGTCAGTACAACATGAAAAAGCTTGTGCCTTTTTTGGGTTCCATCCAATCATCATTTGCATAATGTCTCAGCATGTTTTAGATATCTTTTGTCTGTGAGTTATGACAAGATTGTATTTTTAGGCTATAATTAGCCGCTTAAAATGAGTCAGATGTTAATAAACAGGTGTAACAACACTTTGCCCTTTAGGTGTATCTGAAGCCACATTTCAACTACAATCCTGACACGGATAATCTGATCCCTTGTAAAGAGGCTGGATTGGCTTTCTCTAAAGGAGACATTCTGCACATAGTGAACAAGGAGGACCCCAACTGGTGGCAAGTGAGAAGCATTTGATATTTATTTTTTTGGTCAGACTTTATTTGAATGTCCAGTTCTCGCTGTTAACAAACCATTAACCATGACTTTTTTTTTTTAATTCAAACTCCTTATTTTCTGCTTATTAATAGTAAGTGAGGTAGTTAAGTTTGGGTATTGGGAAGGATTGGGGATGTAGAATATGCGTTTTGTAAGTACTAATAAACAGACAATATGTTGATAATAGGTATGCTTATAAGCAACTTGTTAATAGTGAGAATTGGTCCCTAAACTAGTGTTTCCATTTTTTTTTTATTTTTATTTTTATTTTTTTTAGTTCTTTTTGTTTTTTCTGAAATGTTTGACATTGACTTTTTTTTGTTTTTGTTTAGGCATGTAATATTAATGGAGGCCGCACTGGTTTGATCCCCAGTCAGTTTCTGGAGGAAAAGAGGAAGGCATTTGTGAGGAGAGACCTGGATGGATCAGGTACACTGGTGTTTTTGTATTGTTTTTTTCTAGTTCTGGATTCAATTATTTTAGGGATATCAAAGTTCCTTCTATTTGCATTTATGCTGTAAAAGTTCCACCTGTGGGTTTGTTTTAGGAATCCTCTGCGGGACATTAACTGGAAAAAAGAAGAAAAAGAAAATGATGTACTTGACAGCAAAAAATGCAGGTTAGATTTGCAATTTAAGTTGTACTTGGTGAGGAGGAGAGATTTCTTTCAGAAATGTGAAAAATAAGTCTTACCATTTTAAATAAATAAATAAATCCAAACTGTTGAATGGTAGTGCAAGTATTTTAGTTTTAAATGTAAAAATTAACTTTCAAAACTTCTCTCTTTGTAATAGAATTTGACCGCCATGAATTACAGATCTATGAGGAAGTGGCAAAGATGCCTCCGTTCCAGAGAAAAACTCTTGTGCTGATTGGTGCACAAGGAGTGGGTCGCCGAAGCCTCAAGAACCGTCTGATTGTGTTAAACCCGTTGCAATATGGAACCACTGTCCCTTGTGAGTATATAATTAAAATTAAAGGGGTAGTTCACCTTAAGTCCATGGTCTCCATTGACTTCCATAGTAAGGGGGAAAAACACAGTGCAAGTCACTGGGGACCAACTGAAGGTGAATTACCCCTTTAATATTGTTCATTATTACATTAATTACTACATTTGTCATTTTACTAATAAAAAGTCTGTCTCGTCTCAATTTCATCTGTTTCTCAGTCACTTCTCGGCATCCACGCGATGATGAAAAGGACGGCCAGTCGTACCGTTTTGTGTCCCGGGAGGAGATGGAGACGGACATCAAGGCAAGTCGCTACCTTGAGCATGGAGAATACGATGGCAATCTATATGGAACCAAAATCGACTCGATCCATGAAGTCGTTCACACAGGACGGACTTGCATACTGGACATCAACCCACAGGTGAGTGCTTTTGTTAATGACACCGATATGTTTTACTTGGATATTGTACTGTGTATTGTAATCTGATGGACCACTGTCTTTACATATTAATAGCTGGGGAGGATGTGCTAAAGGATGAACTACATATTTTCATAATCCTGTCCAGGGATTCCTTAACCCCTTTGACCTAAAAAAATTACTTTTAAGTACATTTTAAAGTGGTAATGAAATGGAAGTAGTGCCAGACATTTTCTTCCATTATTATGAGGTAAATCTTGAAAAAAAAAATTGATTGTATGAAAAGTGTGGCATATGTCACCAGAGAGATGTCTGATGATTTACTGGTAGCTTGAGATTTTGATAAAAAAAAAAAAAAAGAAACCTTCACAATAAGATATTAGCAAAATGGTAAATTTTTGTTTCCTGGTGGCAAAGTAAAAAAATATCCAAAGTAATAGTTTTTTCCCAAAATTATTTGTTCAGCTTTTTATGAACTCACAAAAGCCTTGTGGTTTCTGATCATTTTAGATCTTGGATATACATTACAAAAACTATAGCAAAATGCTATTTTTGTTCAATAATTGTTGCATATTGTGCAAGAAAATAGGATAAACTGTCTTTTTGACGATTGACATTTCTTGTCCTGAAGTGAGTTGTTAAAGGCCTTGATTTTTATATAATACAGAAAGAAAAATGATACCTAATTGCTTCTAATTGAGCAAGTTTGCCAAGCCTTTTCTAAAAACGCACACCTACCAAAGTAGAATTACAAATGAATAAAACACATTTTACAGAACCTTCATATTTAATGGTATTTAATTATTTGAAGATTACACTTTGAAAGCATTTGCAATTGGTTTGTGAAAGGTGCCATATATACAGTTTTTCTTGTGCTTCGACTTTGTCTGATAAATGTGCTCTGCAGGCGCTAAAGGTACTGAAGACATCAGAGTTTATGCCATTCGTGGTTTTCATCGCTGCCCCAGAGCTCGATACACTACGGGACATGCACAAAGCTGTGGTGGATGCTGGGATCACAACCAAACTACTGACGGTCAGCCTCATTTCTGTCCATCAAATTCACTTTCTCCGTTTCTTTCCCAACAATGTAGAAAACCGTGGAGTTACCATAAGCTCAGAGTTTGACATGGGGCCAGTTTTAGTAATAGCTTGCACCAGTGTAAGCGTAAACCATCTTTTGCGGTTATTATCGTACTTTCAGAATTTACTTGAAAATTAAGACGCACACATGAAGAATTAGCACTAAAAAGTAGGATTGCCAGGTTTTCTCAACAAAACCCACCCAATTGCTACTCAAAACTAGCCCAATCGTGTTTCGAGAGGGGTTTCCTGGTAAAAATCGCATTCTGGGGCTAAATACTGTTCATGTTTTTGTTATTGGGGTGGATTCAACTCACAGACATGAAAAGCAACCGTGTTGAAGTACTCCAGTTCCACGGGAAAAACACGGATTGGCAACGCTGCTGAAAAGCTGTGGACAGTTATTTTTGCACTTGAATTTGAATATGAATTTGTAGGAGTTTACTTTTCAGATTTTTTTGCCATTTGTGCTATTATTTAACGCCCAAAATAAGGCTTTATTTTTGTAGCTAGGAGAGGCACGGCAGAGAGCGAGTTTTTGTTTTTTTTCCACACGTATTAATTTTTGAATGCTAGAAATACATATTGTTTACCAAGCCATGTTATTTTTAATTCGCTTCAGGAAATAAAAGATGACTTGGAATCCTCAACTAGGAGTCACACAATACCAGCTCTATCAAAACTACATTTTTTTGGCCTTTGGTTCTTTATAATGTACTGTGGCTTTGTTATTGGTTCATTCTTTATATGCGACTATGCTCATTTGCTGTGCTTGGTATAATACATTATTAGATATATAAATAGGATGTTGCATTGCTTATTGAATTTTCCTCGCCCATCTACGCTGTTTTGGAATTGGCCTGTTTAGTAAAACTGGCCCATGTTTCTTTTAGAAGCCTCAAGTAAGTGTGACGACTCCTGTTTCTGTCTTTTTAGGAAACAGACCTAAAGAAAACAGTGGACGAAAGTGCCAGGATCAAGCGGGCGTACAATCACTACTTTGATCTGACTATAGTTAATGACAATCTGGACAAGGCCTTTGAGAAACTGCAGGCAGCTGTGGAGCAGCTGAGCACACAACCTCAGTGGGTCCCTGTCAACTGGGTTTACTGAGACGTACAGCGGTCCAAACACCCCTTCATCATCATCATCGTCATCATCATCGTCATCATCATCTGAGGCACAGAACACAAGTTCACACTGAACGGACCCAGCAGTCACTATGCAAATGTACACTAGCCATCCAGTCACGACAGACATAAGGGAAGTGTACTTATTTATTAACATTATTTTATTTTCTACTGACTAAACTTAAAAGCAAATAGGATTTTTTTTGAATGGCTTGTCATTTAAAATAGTGATTTTTAACAATTTTCCAAATAAGTATAAGCTGCATTACAGTATTTAAAGCAGAGGGCTGTTTTCTTGCTGTAATTTTAGTGTTACAAACGTTGGTTTACAGTGCAGGCTTCATCTCACATTTCTTCATCTGTCATACAGTTCAGTCACTACAGTGTCAAGCAGCTTTAGTTTATTCAGCTTAAAACTTAAGATCTTATGAGTGTGATTCTATTCTAAGTGTTATCCTTTCATGTCAGTTCAATTCAAGGAAGCCAAATTTAACTTTTACAAAATCACAATAGCACTTTATTTTACAGTCCTGTTATGTATGTACTATAGTAACTAGGTACTAATCCTGAACCTATACTTCAGTTGTGATGTGAACGCTTGAAGGGGTCATTCACTAAAAAAATGATTTACTCCCCCTCATGTAGTTCCAGACCTGTCTGAATTCCTTTCCACTGATATTTTGAGAATGTGGGTAACTAACCAAACAGTTGAATGGTTACCTACATAGTATGGAAAGATACTATGAAAGTCAAAGGGGACCAGAAACCATTTGGTCACCCACATTCTTTAAAATGTCATCTTTTGTGTTTAGCTGAAGAAAGAAATGCATTCAGGCTTGGAACAACTTTAGGGTGAGTGAATGATAACTTAATTGTAACTTTTGTGAACTCCTGCTTAATTGCGTCATCCCATCCTTGTGATCCTGGTGTGTTTTTCTACTTTACTACATTTCTACTGAAATGATGGGCCGGTTCAGTGTTTCCACCTTGTGGACAAACAGATTTGTGTGAGGAAAAAAAAAAACGTATCAAGACAGATGCTGTGCCCGAAATCAAATACTTCCCCACTGCATAGTATGCAAAAAGAAATAGATTTAAAATGGTACACAAACTATAGTGTGCATTCAATGGATATTTTACTATCCCAAGAGGCCTTGGCAGAGGATTTATAACAGTAAAGCAATGCAACAGATGCCAGGAGGTCACATGACAGTAACATGGCAGATGCAGTATGTTTGAATTTCGTTCATACTACCCATTCTCATATTATATAGTAAATACTTTTGCAAAGTTAATTCCAATTCAAATGTAATGCCCATTACAGAGATTTCAGATGCACCAGGAGCTTGATCTCTGCAAAATGAAAGTGAAGATTTTCTAACTGGTTGGTGTTTTTAAATAATGCAATGAAAATGATGCCCCTTACCTGACCCCACCCCTAAACACAGCAGCAAATCAGGTTGCACAAGTTGAAAACGCCCTCATTTTGGCCACGTCCTCTGATCTGGTAACCCATTACTGTCCTGCTGAGACATCTATTTGGATCAAGGACAGCATACAGTACACAAGTACTGTGCTTATGACAAAATTTACGTCACATGCACTGTATTAAATTTCTTAATTAGTTGCATTTGTTTCTTAACCACCTCACACAAATACTTGTCAATGCAGGTGTTCATTGTTATTGTGGTCTACGGTAATTTGTTGTTCTGTTTTCATTTATTTGTCAATTCGAAACAACATCCCAGACCACTAATTAAATTAATGCAAAAAATTTAAAAGCACATGTACTGCAAAAGTACTGCAAACATAATATACTTGCAGTATAAATACACTCTAGGCTTAAGGGCAGTTCACACAGAACAAGTTTGTGTTCCATCGCACATTTTATATATATATATATATATATATATATATATATATATATAATATTCATGTGTCTCGCTTCTTTTCAGTGTCTGATTTTTTTTTTTTTTTCATTCATCAGTGCTGCACCTCTGCATCTGGATATTTTTGTGTGGCATCTGTAGTTTTTAAAAGCAAAAGCCTGTTCTGTGTAAACCGCCCTTAAAACCTAACCTTAACTCAAGTCCAAGTTACCTTACATTTATATTAAGTGCATGTACTATAAAATAAAGTGCATGCAATATCATGGGTTTATAGAATTATGAGCTAAAGTCATTGTGTTGCTTGTATGTCCTAGTATACAGAATCAGCACTGTATTTAGCTAAATGCCTTTCTCACAGGCACAAATTCACATTCAATGGAATATAGACCAAGTGTGTCGTGATCACAAGCTACCTGGCCTCACAGATTCATAACCTGTCATCTAGCTGTATGTAGTGATGTACCTCTGTCTCTGGTGTCTTGCTCCAGTGTCTTTTTCAAGGCTTTGTAACTGATTTTTATCCAGGTTGTGTATTCACTTGAAAATTCTATATTTTGCGATACAGAGAGTTGTATTTTCTGAAATTAAACCGCTGTCTAATAAATTAATTTTAATTTTGGATCACTTAAGTCTTTATTTTCTGGGGCCTCATTTATAAAGTGTGCGCACGCTCAGATTTGATCTTGGTGTGCGTACACTTAAATCCACGTCAATGCTCTGATTTGTAAAAACTGCCTCTGATGTGGAAAGGTGCTTAGTCTCACGTCAGGGTCTGAGTACTGCAGGTTTTTGGAAATGTACAGGTGCTGGTCATATAATTAGAATATCATCTAAAAGTTTATTTATTTTACGAATTCCATTCAAAAAGTGAAACTTGTATAATATATTCATTCATTACACACAGACTGATATTTAAAATGTTTATTTCTTTTAATTTTGATGATTATAACTGACAACTAAGGAAAATCCCAAATTTAGTATCTCAGAAAATTAGAATATTACTAATGACCAGTACAAAGAAAGGATTTTTAGAAATATTGGTCAACTAAAAAATATGAAGATGAAAAGTAAGAGCATGTACAGCACTCAATACTTAATTGGGGCTCCTTTGCCTGAATTACTGCAGCAATGCGGTGTGGCTTGGAGTCGATCAGTCTGTGGCACTGCTCAGGTGTTATGAGAGCCCAGGTCGCTCTGATAGTGGCCTTCAGCTCTTCTGCATTCTTGGGTCTGGCATATCTTCCTTTTCACAATACCCCATAGATTTTCTATGGAGTTAAGGTCAGGCAAGTTTGCTGGTCAGTTAAGAACAGGGATAACATGGTCCTTAAACCAGGTACTGGAAGCTTTTGCACTGAGTGCAGGTGCCAAGTCCTGTTGGAAAATTAAATCTGCATCTCCATAAAGTTGGTCAGCAGCAGAAAACATGAAGTGCTCTAAAACTTCCTGATATACAGCTGCATTGACCTTGGACCTCAGAAAACACAGTGGACCAACACAAGCAGATGACATGGCACCACAAACCATCACTGACTGTGGAAACTTTACTCTGGACCTCGAAGCTGAAACCCATGTCTTGCATACGTCTGTGTGTAGTGGTTCTTGAAGCACTGACTCCAGCTGCAGTCCACTCTTTGTGAATCTCCCCCACATTTTTGAATGGGTTTTGTTTCCCAATCCTCTCCAGGCTGCGGTTATCCCTATTGCTTGAGACCTTTTTCTACCACATCTTTTCTTTCCCTTCACCTCTCTATTAATGTGCTTGGACACAGAGCTCTGTGAACAGCCAGACTCTTTTGCAATGACCTTTTGTGTCAATGGTCGTCTTTTGAACAACTGTCAAGTCAGCAGTCTTCCCCATGATTGTGTAGCCTACAGAACTACACTGAGAGACCATTTAAAGGCTTTGCAGTTGTTTTGAGTTAATTAGCTGATTAGAGTGTGGCACCAGGTGTCCAGATCCTTTTCAATGTAGGAAGAGTGAGCTGCAAGAAAGCTTACAGGTGCTGGTCATATAATTAGAATTCCTTCATTTAGTATCTCAGAAAATTTGAATATTGTGAAAAGGTTCAGTATTTGACTCAATACTGTATCTTTTTACAATATTCAAATTTTCTGAGATACTAAATTTGGGATTTTGCTTAGTTGTCAGTTATAATCATCAAAATTAAAAGAAATAAACATTTTAAATATCAGTCTGTGTGTAATGAATGAATATACTGTACAAGTTTCACTTTTTGAATGGAATTAGTGAAATCAACTTTTTGATGATATTCTAATTATATGACCAGCACTTGTAAGCTTTCTTGCAGCTCACTCTTCTACATTGAAAAGGATCTGGATGATGACTGTTGATCATTTATACGTTAATGACATTAATTAGGATTCATTTAGAAGGCAGAGAGCTGAAACCAGTTGTGCGCAAGTTCAAGATCATTTGCCATTCATAGATTTCACATCTGAAAGAGAGGCGTATGTGTGTTTTCTGTGCATACATTCATTCTATGAATCACACATACGCATAAGAATTGATCGTAAGATTTGCAGATTTGCTCTTGTTGAAGTTTAGATGGAAAAAAAACTGAGTTAAGGAATTTAAGAAAACATGGACAAAATACGATGTAAACAATTTATTGTGCATTTGCACACATTTTTACATAAGTGTATTTCCAAGGTTGCCAGATTTTGACAACAAAACCCGCACCCAGTTGCTACTCTGAACTAGCCCAATCGCGTTTCAAGGTGGTTCCCCCGGTCAAAATCATGTTCAGGGGAATAAAAAAAAAAAGACAAATTTTGGGCAAGATTCCTGTGGTAAAATTCGCATTACAGGGGATAAATTCCATGTTATTGGTGTCGTGAACTTGGTAAAACTGTATATTCACTCAAGGTTTTGATACTTAAAAAAAAAAAAAAAAGTTTAAAATGAATAGAAAATTTCTATAAAAAAAGGCCTCTTAAGGATTAATAATATTTTTCATATCCCAGGGTTTGTAGATTGTCCACAGCTTTAAGTGCCCTTTGGTCCACAGTTTACATAGCTTTGCGGTTGTCCTCCAGTCAGACAGGGGGCACTAGAGATGCCAAGCCTTTAACAGCAATGCACAGCATGAGAGGAAGGCGATCCTGTGGGTTGCTGATTTTTGTAGCAACTGAGTCCTTCTGCTTAAGCAGCTTCACGTTACAGGAAGCAAAGAGTGATGTAACGTTCTTGAAAACCTTCTCATCGGTTAACGCAGCCAGAGCAGCATCTTTCAGAGAGGACTTCTTATTTGAAATCATATTTTGCACCTGCAGGACAATAAACACGTCATCTAGGCAGTAAAAGTTAGTTCTGTTCCTTACATGTACATAATTAGCATGATAAAGGTAATGATTTCCCCTAGGACTGTTTTTTTTTTTTTTTTTTACAATGATGCCTCTGTATTTATGAGCAGATTAAAGCCTGTATTTAACACAACCTTTTTTTGACTTCTAAATCTCAACACCCATTCACTGCCATTTGGAAGAGTCAAGACATTTTTAATATAACTCTGATTATATTTGTCTTAAAGAAGAAAGTCATATACACCTAGGATGGCTTGGGTGGACTAAATCATGCGCTAAATTTAATTTTTTGGGTGAACTATCCCTTTAGACAGGCCCTATTTGTTACTTGGCTACTTTAATGCTATGCTTCCTTTTTTATGGATCTTTTCTTTGATGAATCTGTTCTTAATATGGAGTACAGTTACTTAATATGAAGATACTCACAAGATGAAGTAAAGCTTGCAGGGTTGCGTAACTGCAGCAGGATTTGAGCTCAAGCAGAGCAGAGTCAGTCATCTCTAGATGAACACATGATTGGTTATGAGAACAAAGGTGTATGATAACAAACAACCATCAGGAAAATGACGATGCATTGAAAGTGAAACTACTGATTGCTTTTATGACCAGTTAATAATATACAAAACACAATCCATGACCTTTATTTGTCACTTTAACTGAGCTCACCATCTAAGGAGCTGATGAGCAGATGGGTGGCAGTCAGAGCGCTGAGTTTCTTCTGCTTTCCAGAGGGGCTAGCACCAGCGGTCTTCTGTATAAGCTCCAGTGTGGCCTTCAGAGCAGGCACCTTCTCTAATGCACTGGGATCAGCCTGCGTCCCATCACACAGGTCCTCTAGCTGAGAGAGAGAGAGAGAGAGACAAACAAGTCTAAAGCTGTCCAACATCTGTCTATTATTACTGTTCAAAAGTTTGGGGTCAGTAAGTTCCCGTGTCTCACTCACTGCGTCCTCCAGCACGCTGATGGCTGCACTGTCCTGCAGGAGCTGAGAGATCTGCTGGAATAATGAGGAGCGAGTGCTGGATGGGAGTTTAGAGAGAACTGTCAGCTGCCCTTGGAGTCCTTCCAGATCTTAAGAGGGAAAGTAAATCATCTTTATCAAAGCTTTTTTTTATGGAAATAATGTAAACTCTATAGTTTTAACCGACTGTCTTTACTTTAACTCCATTAGGTCAATATACAGTGCTGTGAAATAATATTTGCCCCCTCCCTGTTTTAATATTTTTTTGCCTACTTGTCACACTTAAAAGATTCAGATCACCAAACAACTTTGAATATTAAACAAAGATAATCAGAGTAAATACAAAATGCAGTTTTAAAATGATTTCATTTATTAAGGGAAAAAACCTGTACCTGGCCCTGTGTGAAAATGCAATCTTGGTTTAATATTAAAATTAGTTTAATGATCTGAATCATTTAAGTGTGACAAATATGCAAACGATAAAAAAAAAGAAGGGGGCAAAAATGTTTTCAACTAATAAACCAGGAATAAAAGTAAGTAGGTACTTCTTTTGAATAATTAATTCTGTAATTCTGTATGTTCTATATACTGTGAATGTGTTATGAAATCAATCCAGTCGTTCTGTATTGACTATATTGGCATGGTCATGTGACCCACCAGTGTCACTTTACAGCCATTCACAACTAGTAAAGAATTCACTTCTTTCACCGGTTTTGTGAATACTGTGAATTCAAACACACCACGCTTTCACATCCCACTTTTCACCTATTATATAGTAGGGAAGTGTGCGATTTATGATGCAGCCAAGATTGCTGTGTTGTGATGTATATGTATAAAAGATTCATTGTTTTACACTTGGGGAAATTAACTTTGCTGTTGCACA
This sequence comes from Carassius auratus, assembly GCF_003368295.1. Lineage (NCBI taxonomy): Eukaryota > Metazoa > Chordata > Actinopteri > Cypriniformes > Cyprinidae > Carassius > Carassius auratus. The sequence goes on from NC_039258.1 coordinate 14,849,687, forward strand.
CAGTTGTTGCTGTTGATAACAGTTATCGCTGAATAATTACTCTGAGAAAAAATGATTTATTTAATAGTCACATTTTTTTTCTGTTGTTCTCAATGAAAAATGTTAGAGTAGCTACTGTGATGTTACCTTCCTGCAGTTTATTGGTTGTTTTCCCAGGTGCAGCACTAACTGTTCTTGCTTTCTGCACCTTCACTGGCCCGTCAACTTCAAAACCACCCTTGATATTAGGCAGCAGGCACAGTTCTGACAAAATGGATGAGAGCACATTCATGGTTGTTTTTATGTTTATGTGTAAAAATCTCAGACTCTGTGCAATGACCTTAAATCTGGTTCCTCAAGCAAAAACCTCTGGAATGTAATTGGTACAAAACTTCCAAAGAAAGATTTACCGTAGTGTCCAGTTTGAGCAACTTCTAGTTCAATCACACTGTAAGCAATGGTGGTTTTGGGAGGGATGTTGATCGACACATTAGTGTCATACTCGACAAAAGGCTTCTCTTTATCATTGACTGACACCTGCGGAGAAACAAGAGACAGGCGGGACAGTTTGTATTAGGAGGAGAGGAGACAGGAGGCAGGACCGGACACGTCCCCCGGGAATGTTGTTCCTGGATGGTGATACACCCAAGACTGTCATCGGAAAAGAAGAATGTGTGATCACAAAAGCCCTACCTTTATGGTTTTATTGAACCCAAACATTCCAGTGCAGGTACCACCTTCCTGAACGTCCTCTGTGACGGTGCAGGGCTGAGTGGTGACGATTCGCTCCTTCACGAGCGTCAGCACCTCCCTGTGAGACTCCCGCGTCTGCTCGATCAGAGAGTGTGTCAGGTCCAGAACTCTACAACCATAGCACAACCATAGCACAAGTGTGACAAAAGTTATGACACAATAATAACACAATGAAAGTAAAAGTGACGTGACATACACACACACAGAGCAGTGGGCAGCCATTTATGCTGCAGCACCCAGGGAGCAGTTGGGGTTTTGGTGCCTTGCTCAAGGGCACCTCAGTCGTGGTATTGGCGGCCCGAGACTCGAACCCACAACCCTAGGGTTAGGAGTCAAACTCTCTGACCACTAGGCCACAACTTCCCCACAAAAAACAAGTGTGTGACATGGATTTACTGTCAAAAATGCATGCGTCTACACGTGCAAGGTGTGTCTCAAGTCTTCATTGTCTAGAACTTTTCACCTGCATCAATGCACCTGGATTAACTTTAAAAAAAGAAACGGTTGGAGATATATCTAGCTTTACATTTCTCCTGCTGGTGTTGTCAAGATTTAGACAAATAAGCCACTCAATCTGCACATAGAAATAAAACCTCGTGAATCGTTTTTACATTTCTAAAAACAGTGTTCAATTACTGTTTTTTCCCCACACAATTTATAGACATACTATATATACATATACATATAGACACAAAAACATTTTATTCTAGCTTCACGCATTATTTTGTAACACTTTAATGTGTTTCATAAAAAATAAATAACATTTCGAACAAAAAGCTGAAAAAAGACTGAATTGGATTCAGAATAATAAAGAAAACCTAGATGGAGTCGATCAACACTCCAAAGCTTGACTGTAATTATTACCTCTTCATCGGTCGACATTTTATTCCATAACGTTACAGTTTTGATGTGTTATTATTATCTGGCATTTCTTTTTCCTTCTTCACTTGTGTTTTTTTTAGAAATTCTGTGCAGAAGATGTGTACTAGCGCCATCTATTGTATAATAGTGAAAACACAGATACTAGTAATAGCTCAAATATATTTATAATTTTTGTAAGTATGAAGTCAATTATACTTAAATGTCATTTTAAGTATATTTCTGAGGAGTACGTAAGCGCATTTCTGAGAAGTACATAACAAGTAAACTAAAGGCATACTTTCCTATTTTTAGTTTAAAAGAAGTATATTAATAGCACACTTGAATAAACGTATTTTCCATAAGGGATTCAGACTTAATTTTTTTTTTTGTGAGATTTGTGAGATGTGAACTTGCAATTGTAAGAAAATGCCAGAATTGCAAGCTGACTGACGAAACATGAACTTGCGATTGTGAGTTCATATATCACAATTCTAAGAAAAGTAGTCAGAATTGTGGACATAAATTCAGAATTGTGAAATGTACACTCAAAATTGTGATTCGCAACTACATTTGTTTTAATCTATTGGCAGCAATGTGTTTCCACAGTCTATTCTTATTTAAAAATAAAATAAAAATAATAAGTTTATGTTATCATAATCTTTTAACTAGACACACAATTGCCTCATATAATAATGTGATAAAACAATCAAGCATACTTAGAAAACCAAAGCATATTTATTCGATTCCTTCAGCCTTAAATCTCAGTTCGTGATGGAGGGCAAAACGGAAGCAGGAGTTCACGGAAAAACAGAAATAGGACAAGAATTTTAAGCACAAACAACACGACTTGTACTTTCATTTCCTCATTTTCATTCAGCAGGGTCTGTATCTGTCGCTACAGGCGAGATTCACGTGTACAGTACTTAAACCACAGTGCATATCACCACACTCTTATCTGACCAAGCTTGTGAAGACAGTGGCTCTGAACACAATCATGTGGTCAGTCCCTCACCTGGACTTGGAAAGCTGTAAGAGATTCTGTACATCCACCTCCTGCTTCTTAAGGTTTCCAAACGCTGACTGAAGTTTGCTGGAGCTAGCAACCCCCGTATTAATGGTCCCCGGCCCAAAATCAGCTGCAGCACTTCCACTTTTGTTATCCACAACTTTGCCATTAAAGGTCAAAAAATCAGTTTCAACCACAGCTGTGAAAAAAAATATTACTAATTTACATCAGCTCTCCCAAACACGTAACACCTTATTAAACACAAAACCACCTGATTTTAAATAGAGTTACACACACAAACAATTTTCCCATAGAAAACATGATACTATAGTCCCTTGAGAAAAAGAAATGTATGCCAAATTATAAATGTACATTTTCTTAAAAAAAAAGTTTATGCAGATATTATGAAATGAAAGGACACTTAAGTGTACCTAAATATAACATGTGCCTTAACAGACTTTAGTAAACTTTTAAAGTGCACTTTGTAATAATGTCAAATTTAAATCATCGTTGTTTTCATCATCTTTTGTTCTGCTGTTTTTTGTGTTGACTTAAGTTAAGTTAAGACTTAAGACTTAACTTAAGTACTTCATTACAAGGTTACACTTTATTTTAAGGTGTCCTTGTTACAGTGTAATTACACATTTAATTTAACTACTCAGAAATGTTAATTAACTACATTAAGTATTTACAATATGGTTTGGCTTAGGGTTACTTAAATGTAATTAAGCATAATTTTTGTTCTTATAATAATAGAAAGTATATATAACGTGTGTTACAAGGCCATTCAAATAAAGTGTTACCTTAAATGGCAATTTCATTATTACAAATGTGTAATAAAATATATATATATAAAAACGTTACAAACAAGTCTCAATACATTTTTTATTTAAGTATATTTTAGTTTACCATAAATCCATATTTCAAAGACTATAGAATTACTACTTAAGTGGGTCGTAAAAGCACTTTAAAGTTCAACTAACTGCATTTAATATACATTTAAAACATAAACATATTCCTATTTAATTGAACATTACAATCCGAAAATTTCAAATTTTATTCACACTTAAGACATTAATTTAAAGTGTATTATTTCCACAGTTAATACTGGTTTTTCGTTATTATTATGTGTACTTATTTTTCACAAGGATAATGGCTTTAAAAGTGATAGATTAATCAAAAATTCAAGCTATCACAGTCCATATACTTATCTGCACAGAATGACTGAAAGGTCACACTGTACCTGGATTTATGGGATCTCCCACAAGAACATCATTTAGTTTGAAGTCTGATGTTAGGTACTTGGGCCGCTGCCAAAACCAGTAGCGGTTTCTCTTGATGACCAGGGCCAGAGGAGTCAGACCGTCCGAGTCATTCAGACGGGACACTGGGATCAGGGAACCATCAACGTCGATCTCATAGACCAGGTTCTTAGTGGCTTTCGCAAACATCTTTCATGCTGACAGGCAGAAAAAACATAAAACTGTCACAAGTGTATTTCATTTCAAATAAATGTACTCCTGAGACTGTTGTATTAAATGCAAATAAATAAAAACCTACCATAAACTGGTATCATATTGTCATGTTATCATATCATAATGCCAAGGGATTTTATAAAGTACCATGGAATATAATTTCACATAAATATTTACTTTATTTTTCAGTGTAATTGTTTCACATTACTTGATACAGTAATAACATTAGGCTAAACATAATTACAAGAAATTAACTTACAGTTCAGGTTAATTAATAAATGTAGAAATGCACTGGAAGGACACCTTAAAATAAAAAGTAAACAATGAATCATATTAATCATTCAGTACCATAGTATTACACCCAGATGGCATCTCTGTACCGTGTTTCTCTCATCTAAGGACCTACACTTTTCAGATCACTAGAGCTGTGATATACAACAAGCATATTGACCCAGATACACTTGTTTGACTCAGTGTATTCGCACAGTAGCCTTACATTATGATAGTTCCGTAATTATCGATAGCTAACTCATACCTATACATAATTTAGTATTACACTGACACAGTGACACAGAATAATCCCTGCGTCTCATAATGCCGAAAGGTAATGTTACAATGTAGCGATAGAAACAATCCTTTCTTAAGTTACTTAAGTAATCGTTTCTTCTCTTCATAACGTAACAGTTTTGACAGAAGTATACTAACCTAATGTTAAAGTAACAGAAAACCTGTCAATTAAAATCTCGCGCTTACCGTCTCTTGCTCTCTTCGCGATTGAACACAACAACTGACTGACACAAAGGCTCAAGGAAGAAGTCCGGTGCTTTAGCGTAGTCCCGCCCCCACGAATTTCATTGGCTCACTCCTTGACGACGAATTTTTCATTTGCTGTACAAGGTGTCCATCAAAGCATCGGCTTTTTTTTATCTCTTGAGAGAGGGTTTTGTCGTCAGCTAGTAAGTAGTTTCCAAGTTGCCACTGAGAGAGTTTAATTTTATACATAGGTTATAGTAATTTTGTTTAATTGGGTCACAGCATGTCTTTAACATCTTATCATTTTATCTAACGTAGGCCTACCTTGTCCTATATGTCTTTATGGAAAGCAAATCCCACGAAACTGTTTATTTATTTATTTATTTTTATGTAAAAAAAGAAGGCAAGGCTTGGAGTATCTGGTGTGGCTCACAGTAGGAAGGCACAGTCTGGAGGGAAGAGACAATGACAGTCTGTCACACTAACTGGCTATGTAAGAGTAGTGGTGGAAATAAAAACACAAATCTGAATTACAGTTGATAAATGTCTCTCAGAAATAAATTAATAAATCAGTCAATAAAAAAAAAAGTCTAAACATGACCTGCTGTCCAGTGGGATCAAATCTTCTTCTCTACTAAGGGAATGCAGCTGGAAAATATACATATTTAGAATATTTTAATTCAATTAGGAACATGACCCAACACAAAAAAAATGTCTTGGAAAAAAGTAATATGGGTCTTTGCCTGCATTATCTAATGTTACCCCTTGAGCAACAGCAATAATGTCAGAATCATTTCTAACCTCTGTGGATCAGTCCTGCACACTGGCACAAACTCACAAACTGCTCTCTCCCGATCCGTTCACAACATTTCTGTTTACCAAGATCTTGACATGACCAAAACATTTAATTTCTTCTGCTTTAACCATTTTGACCATTGGTCAGCCTACTTCTTTGTTTTGGGTCATTCTCTTGAAGCAAGACACACTTTCTGTGGGGCTATAGTTCAAAGACTAACATAATGACATTTTCACAGGGAATAAAAAGATTTAACTATCCTGGGTTATGTTTCCCAAAAGCATAATCTAAGTAGACTGCACAGGTAGAAAAATGGTGCCATTTGTTTCTATGTTTTTAGGCTGCTTTTGGGAACATTAGTGTACAGTGTACATTACAGTTGAGTTAAATTCCTATTATTACGTTAAAAGTAACACCTCTCATTTAAACCAAAAGTACTGTTTTGACTCATTTGTCCACAAAACATTCTTCCAGAAGTCCATAAACACAGCAATATCATCCTGCAGTCCGAGACCGGTTGCCCACTGAAGCTAAGCAGGGTTGAGCCTGGTCAGTACCTGGATAGGAGACCTCCTGAGAAAACTAGGTTGCTGTTTTAAGAGGTGTTAGTGAGGCCCGCAGGGGGTGCTCACCCTGTGGTCTGTGTGGGTCCCAGCGCCCCAGTGTAGTGATGGGGACACTATACTGTCAACAAGAACCGTCCTTCGGATGAGACATTAAACCGAGGTCCTGACTGTCTGTGGTCATTAAAAAATCCCATGCCACTTCTCGTAAAGAGTAGGGGTGTAATCCTGGTGTCCTGGCCAAATTGCCTCCGTGGCCTCCTAATAATCCCCAACCACTTGACTGGATCTGTGTCTCTCTCCTCTCCACCTGTAGCTGGTGTGTGGTGAATGCACTGGTGCCGTTGTCACCAACTAGTGTGCAAACCAGTTTTTTATAGTGAAGACCCAGTTTCTTTTTATCCAATTTATTGAAACACTTTTACACTTTTTAAATTAACTTTTTTCCAGTAAATATATATTTACTACTGGAACCAAAAATGGTTTGTGTATTATTTAATAAATTCTCTTAATCTAGTTATAGTATTAGCCCCATTATTTTTTCATCTTTTTCCCTTTTCAACTCCATTTTTATATTCTCTTTTTTAACTCTATGACTCATTGAACCCAGTGCTGCAATGCATCTGTCAGCAGGAAATACGTTGTGGGCTGTCAAGGTTTTTCCTCAACCACAATAAAAGCCCAGTCAAAGAGAGAGAGAGAAAAAAATCTACACGAATAACAGTTCAGGGATGATGCATTTTAAACGGATTCATAGCAGTACATTTATATTTTCATCTTCAAAAAAATCCCAGACTATAAAATCTGAAACTTCAGCATCCCACATTCATTGGCCGAACCAAAGGAAATTGTGAATCCCTGCACTCTCGAACTTCACAAATACACTCTTTAATAAAAAAATGGGTTCCAAAAGGGGTTTAGTTTAAAGTGAGACTTTATTGAAGGACAGAGGAAATACTGCAGTGATCAACACGCAAGTACCTCAGTCCCCAAACATCCTTCGTCAGTGTGTAGTGAGAAGAGCACAGGTTACAGGTCAAACCATGTGGAAGAAGCTTTAAAACACTGCCAGACTCATGTGTGTGATGGTAATGTTCAGTATTGTTGAGCCATCTGTCAGTCTTGTGAATAAGTTAAGAGGAATATAAATGTTTCTGAGAACCTCAAACATTTTGTTCATTCAAGTGTCTCAGAGTAAAAGGCGGTTGTAAAATTACAATACTTTGTGGCGATACATTGGATTTGATTAAAAGTTCTAGCAAAGTGTATGTATATAATTTAATATAAGGCATTATATGTATTATATTCATATTCTAATATACAACAAATTCCTCGACAGTTTGATTTTAAGAGGTAGTCGACGCAGTTTTGTTCTGACAACATACTATACTCCTTTTTTTTTTAAGGTGGGGTCACCTGCAGTACTACATTTAGCCACAAGGGACCACAATCCAACAGTTCTTCTCTTGGTTTCTTGTGCTACTTACAATGCACATCCAAAAAAAAGATAATCTTTTAACTGGGCCAGGATTGCATATTTCTCATACTTCCAAAGTCCTTTTGCATAAATGAAACAACTGCAACATAATGTAAGCATATTAAGGCAACTGAACAGTTGGGACCTTAAATTATAAATGTTAAGGAATGATTTGAAACAATCAGCTACCAGTCTCGCACAGCTTTATCAGTCTCTACCTCACTTTAAAAGGTGTGTGATGTCTCCTGAAGCTGTAATGCTGGCCAGAACAGATAAGAGCAGGCAACAGTGAGCACAGATGTAGTTGGCTTCCTCTCAGTTACCAGAGGACCGGACAGTCAAGGTTGCTGAATCCAGGATCTTTTCTTAACTCCCAGTAAGTGTTGTTGCTCACCCAGGTGTCATCTTTGGACTTCCTGTTGGTGGTAAAGCAGAAAATAGTTTTGAAAACTAACTAGACTTGGCTGAGTAATGTATTTTTCCTAAAAAGACAGTAAGTAGTGTAGTTTGTTCATACTGGAAGAATCGAGGTTGATGTGTGATGTGGTTCTCCTCCAGGACTTTGCGTCTCTCTCGCTGCAGCTGTTCGATTCTCTGCTTCTGCACTTCTGCAGATTCAACGTTCCCTTCCTCCAATAACCTGCAGACACAAACAGTGTCGTATGAAATTCATTGCATAACATGACTGATGCATTGATGTCATCGTCTGGTGGCCCTCAAGGTCCTCTCTGGTCTCATCGGCTGTGACACATTTATGACGGAATAACGCCAACTATATATGCCAAAATTACTCGTAGTATAGTTTTTCTACAATACACAAACGAATTGTCACACTTCAGTATGCGAGTTGTAAAATTCCAATAGCAAAACTTATAATGGTAACAGCTTAGCTCATCAATATTAATTAGAACAGTGTTATTAGTGTGCACTTAAATAACTTAAAGCTGCAGTAGGTAACTTTTGTAAATATATATTTTTTACATATTTGTTAAACCTGTCATTATGTCCTGACAGTAGAATATTAGACAGATAATCTGTGAAAAAAATCAAGCTCCTCTGGCTCCTCCCAGTGTCCTATTGCCATTTGCAGTTACGGACCGCTCCCGGTAAGAAATCAACCAATCAGAGCTGCGCTCCGTAACTTTGTTTGTGTTCAAAATGTAGAAAAATGTATATAATAAGCGAGTACACCATGAATCCATTTTCCAATCCGTGTTTTTAGCTTGTCCTGAATCACTAGGGTGCACCTATAATAAGTGTTTATATTCAGACTATTTTAGATTGCTTCGGGAATACCGTGGCAGAGTAACCCAATACCTTTGTGATTCTTCATAGACATAAACAGAGAGAAGTAGATCCGGCTACGATGTTCTTCCGCAAGACGCAAGCAGTTCTGTTTATTAACCGCTAGATCGTCAAAAAAGTTACCTACCGCAGCTTTAATATTCACAGCATATCATTTTTAATAATCACACTTTAGTTTCTTCTGAAATACTGAAACCTTAAAGTACTAATAACTGTCCAGTTTATTTGACAGTGGTATCATGTACTGCAATAATAGTAATTAAAACTAATATTAATATAATTAACATGACATAATATTATTCATTTTTTTATTATTTATTGAAAAAAAGAGAAATAGACTGAAATATAAATATCAGAATTTTTTTAAATTAAAATTAGAAATGGTGCCTTGGCAACTAACTGAAATAAGTTTAAGTACTAAAAAAAATAAAATAAAAAAAATAAAATAAAATAAATTAGAGCTAAAAAGAAATATTTTTACAAACAAAAAATAATAACATTACAAAAGCACGTAGCAAAATTACCAAAACTTAAGCCAAAATTAAAAAAAGACAAAGCATTAGAAATATTAATAAATACTATTATAGAATATAAATAATATTAAAATCTTGATCTACTGCCCACTGGATATTCTGACTCTAGTTTCACATTATAAACCAAGGCCAAAACCGTTTTCTAATATTACATTTTTAAAAAAAGTTTTTTCTTTTAAGTTTTCATTCATTCTATCGTTAATTTAAGTTCATTTTGAATTTAAGCCAAAGTTGCACCAACTGGTATCCAGTGTTCCCACACCTAGATTTACTTCAAATTCAAATTCAAGGACTTAATGTAGGGACACATTTCAAGTGAGAGCGAGGTTACATCATGTTATCTTGTAAGAAACATTGTTACAGAGTCAAACACAACGATGCAAAAAAACATGTGACAGATCTGATATTCTTTGTTGTATTACTGTTTTGCATTATATTCGGTACAGCCTATACGGTCTTCTAAAATGATCTGATATTAACTTTTGCATGGATTTTATTGAAAAGTGCTTAGGTTCATGTATCCAGAATTTTATGAATATGCTTTTAAGTTTTTCTTGCATCATGGGTTTACATGATCTTAACAAGCAAAGCGATTCGACATTAATTCCCGGGTGTGTCTGTGAAACATAAAGGTGCCATCCTAGTAGTTTTGTACGCACATGAACCATATGGACCATATTTTAGTTTTGCAAAATGAGGACAGTGGGTGTGGGGGGCTGGGATGTGATTGGTGGTTAAAGTAGTGCAGTTACCATATCCCAAATATAAAAAAATATATAATTCCTTTACCTACATATTTTACGGTCACTGTTATGCATATTGATCATAAACACAGCTAAAATGCTTCCTATCAATGGCCCTCCTTCACAAAACTTAACATCTAGCACAGTTTTCATATGCAGAATGCAAAATGTTTCAATACAAGCATTTTAGTCAAATGTAATTGAGCAACATTTCAAACATTTTGAACCATATTGACCATATTTTAGTTTTCCAAAAAGAGGACAGTGGATGTGGGTGTGGGCGGGGGACTCGGGTGTGGTTGGTTGGTGGTTAAAGCAGTGCATTTACAAGGGACGTCCCCCAGTCATTTTGAACGTCAGTTTAGGTCTGCAGTAGGTCCACTGTGAAATGTTCGTTGACGTCCCTCATCTGCCATTTCCATTACAACACTTGCGTGGGTTTTTATCATCAGACCTGACCAGTGTTGGGAACATGTCACTAAAATATGTAATTTAATTACAAAATAAATGTAGGCTAACTTTAATCTGTTACAACTACTGAGGAAAAAAACGTGTAATTAAATTACAGTTACTTAAGAAAATGTTAATGATTGTTAATTAATTAATGAAAACATTAATGGTTTATTGTTTTATTTCCTATTTTGGTATATTCAAACAATTTTTTTCTTTTCTTTTTTTCCAAGGCATTGTTAGATGCCAGGGTTTCCTGTCATAGCTATGCAAAGATTTGATTTCAAAAACAGTATAATAGCTATTAAATTATATTTTAAGATTTTAAATCTGTATTTAACCTCAAAAAGATCTCAAAGCAAAAAGAGCTGCTAAAGTCCGATTTGTGAGGCTTTATTTTGCGATATTAGAATGTTTGCAGGGAACAGATGGGATTGGACACACAAATCACGAGAGCGGGCAATAATGGTCAAGTTCAGTGGGAGCGGGATTAGGAAAAAAGTCCCTCACAGCGCTCGAATACAAAAACGCACTGGCGACTGTAGAAAGTAAAAACCGAATTCCTGACATTTTGGGAAATATGGTCACTCTAACGTCATGGCAATGTACAACACAAAATACTTCACGCATGAAACACTTAACGTATATGCGCATAACTTATATAAATCAAGCAAGCTTCTATGCATAGGCCACGAAGTGTTGGCAAAATAACACATTTGCGGATCAGAGGGAACAATATGGAATTTTTATCCAGAAAGCTTCTTGCACAAAATAAATTCAAGCACTTTCAGGGACCTGTATCAATGTTTGTTTATTTACAAAAAGTTTCCAGGGCCTTGAAACTCTTTTTTTTTTCAGATTAACAAACTTTCAAGGATTTCGAGGACCCGTGGGAACCCTGGGTATCATTTAAAAAATACATTATAATATTAGCACGGTGAAGTGTCATTCCTGTTAACTGCATTTTCGTTTTTAACTTTCGTTCAATAATTTAAGTTCAATAAGTCCCAGTTAAGTTTTCATTGACAATATAGATGTATGTTTTTACCTCTGGTCGAACCGTAGTCTGGTGTCTGTGGGTGGAAGAAGTGGTTTGGTAAGAGGGTCGAGTTCATTGAGCTCCATAGCAAACTTAGTGAAACCGTAGTACTGCTCATAGTCAGGAGGCATGGGATCTGTACACATAAACACACATAAATAAAAGCTGATGATAAAATGTTTTCATCGAAATACATTCTGAAATAATAAAGAACTGCTAAACACTAGTAACTGTACTGTCTGTGAAATACATCTGCCAGAGGGGACCAGAAAAACAAGGCACATCTAAAAAAAAAAGAAAGAGGGCAGGCTGTGTGTGTGTGTGTGTGTATCGGTTCCTACTCGTCCTCCAGATGCAGGTAGCAGAGGGTGGGCTGCCGCAGTACATCCCCTCGTGCCATTTCCCAAACAGCTTGTGCACGACTTTCCCTTTGTGATCTGTGACAGCTCCCTCCACCTCGTTCATGCTGGAGTTCCAGTACTTCGCCTAGGAAGGACACAGACACATTTGATCAGAGCACCTCCAAACAAAGAAGTGTTTACATATTTAAACCAGACCACCTGAGTTAATTATACTGGCACTAAAAAAATGAGTGAAAACAGAATTAACTCGACATCAAGGGATCACGAATGTGGCGTGACATTTAACAGCAAGGTCAGATGGAGGAGATCTCCAGCAGATGTCATACTTGAGTCAGACAGTGAGCTTGATGAGTCTCAGAGGGGAATGAACCATTAATAATCATCAGACTTTTGTGGAATCTCATTCTGTCCCGTTTCTTCTTTTGATCTTGCTCTCCTTTGCCCTAATTGAGCTCCTGTCTGATCTCTTTCTGTCTCTTCTTCACCCCTCAGGAAAGCCTGACCCGTTGTCCTTGTTCAATTATCTCAACTGTGCTTCACAGATCCCTCATTAGATGCTAAAAAATGTGGAGCTCTCTGAAAGGCCAGGAAGAGTTGACCGACATGTTTTTGTCACGGCACTATGGAAAGAACAGGGTTTGGGTCCAAATGCAGGGAAGAATCTTTTAATTAGAACAGAAAGGCCAACAAAGCAGAAACAAATCACCGGAACTCAAGCAGAAGACAAAAAACACATGATTAATCTTACGCAAATAACATTACCATAATCCAGGCAGGTAGAGAGGTGTGAGTGTGGAGAATATATATTCGTGAATAAATGGGGGACAGCTGTGTGTGTGAGTGTGTGACAGGTGTAGCGAACTAGTGACCAGGTGTGAGTGTGAGTGTGTGAGTGGGTGACAGCTGTGTGGAGTGAAGGTAATGAGTCCGGGAGAATGGAGGTGGCGCCCTCTGGTGGTGAGAGGGAGGATCACCGGACTCATGACAGTTTTAGGTCACATGTGATGGTGAAACGAGACAGGTTTGAATCACAAATAACAACTGGTCCGGTACATTTAGGTAAAGAAACCTTAGGAATATCCAAAAATTAAACATCTCAGAATGCATTTTTTCTCAGAGTGGACAAACAGCAGAGGCAGCTGACCTTGATGAAGGTGACTTTACACTGGCATTTTTCACTGTTGGAGTTTTTGATGGAGATTTCTCCGTAGTGCTCGATCCAGCGCTGCCCGCTCAGAATGTTGTGAATACATGATGTCACTTTATTCCATTCATAGTGATCTCCAAAGCTGAAGGTGAGAGGAAAGTATGAGTGCATATATAACGGTATATATTTAGTACCAGGCCCATATTTTGTCATTCTGAGATTAGTGGATGATAACCATGCTAAGTTATCTGATTAACAGAAGTGTTAGTTATTAGTGTTAGTTAACTCTCTGTATGTCTATAAATATTTTTTTTTTAAATAGTGGATTTTAAGTAAACATTATCTAAAATAATTTTTCAAATTCTAGCTGCAATGCATGTTTTGTATGTCTCATTTGCCAAAAATTTGTTTATATTGTATTTATATTTAGGATATTTATGCTACTACTCAAAAGTTTTGGGTCAGTAAAATAGTTTTTAAGAGAAATGCACACTTTTATTCAGCAAAGACGTAATCAAAAAAATTAAATAAAGGTGTTTACAGTGTTACGCCTAAATTTCTATGAAATAAATCAGCAAATTAAAATGATTTCAGAAGGATGATGTGACACTGAAAACTGGAGTAATGATGCTGAAAATACAGCTTCTGTCACCACAGGAATAACTTACATTTTAAAATATATTACAATAGAAAACAGTTATTTTAAATTGTAATAATATTTCACAATACTACTGTATTTTCTAAATGTTTTTGATCAAATTCCAGCCTTGGTGATTTCAAAAGTCATTACACAAAGGTATTTAGAACACAGACTGCTATAATCGACCAATCAGAATTAAATATTTCAGAGAGCTGTGAAATAGATCAGCATTACAGAGCACATCATCAGTTTCCCTACTCTAGATCTTGGCACCGTTTACTGAAAAACCCATTTAGCCTCCACTAATATTAATTTTATGGTATTTATTGTTCACAGACCTCAAGTACTTGTTGCAAAACAACAGTAAATCACCAAAACTAATACACATTGAGTTTGGGGGAGGACACTGAGCTCCATTCACAGGATCTGTATACCCCATAAAACAGTGGAAGTGCCACAACCCACTCGGCATCATGTCACTACAATGTGTGATGCTGTTGTCACTGACAACTTCAACGCCTGGCTGCCCCAGTTTAATGTTTCCACGAAAGATAACAGCTTCGATGCTTAGGGTGAACAAGGACACTAACAAAATCAACCACAGCTGCTGCTATCATTTGGACAATGCCATCATTCAAGAAACAAATTGCTCAGACTACAATCTATTCTCAGTTGGTTTTGCCAAAACATATGAGCAAATGACCACTTCTTTTTATCCACACTTATATTGAATATTGTTGACAGTTTTGGGGTTAAGTGTTATAACAAACCACATCAATATTCTATGCCCATTTATTTACTTACACTGTAAACGGACACACACTGTAATAAGGTGTAAAAATGTATGTCATGTTGTTATAATTTAGTTTAAAGCACTGAATGATTTTATTGCATGCCACTTTTTTGTTGGGTTTTTAGAAAGTGCAGTCAATAGCAATGCAACTAATTTGTAACAATCTGACCATTTTAGAAAAGTTATCTGCAGAGTTGTAGAATTAGTTTGAATAAGTTTGTGTAAACTAATTTGCCATCTGGCTGTAGAATTCCACTGCAGTAGCTCTATTCTGCAGAAAGAACATTAATCCTTAGAGCTTGAGATGTTTTAAAACCTGAGACATGACTTGAGTCAAAAAGAGCAGACCGGACTGTGTGTGAATTTAATAAACAGACAACAATAAAGAACTCACCCAGGGAGAACCACATGAGTAGTTCCTACAGGTACAATCTCCATGGACTTTCCCCAAAACTTATTCCTCCACCTCACGTCTAAAATCAGTCACGCATAACACACTCAGCTTCATATCTACAGACAACATTAGCTTATTTGTACTAACACAATAGTCCTGGTATTATTAGTGTTGTGCTGTTACCTTGCCAAAAGATGAAGTTTTTAGATTCGGCTTGACATGCAGAAATGGGGGGGTGATGGCTGACCTGGAGGTTGAAAGCAGTGCAGCTGTGTGAGCCGTACACACATTCACAAACCTGCTCACAATTACATCTTACAGAGAGCATCCTACCTGCTCCGCCACAAAACGAAAACCTTTGTCTGGACGATCACACTCGTAGGTCTCACCCAACACTGGATTAAAGGGTTTTCCCCCAGCTCTGTAGTGACTGGAAGCATAGCCGGACACAGCAAATGTTGCAATGTACACCTACAAACAGAACACAGCACATTTGGTTAGTTATGTATGTTTTCCATTTCACAATATTTTTTTTATTCAAAGGATAGTTAGCTCACCAAAAAATGAAAACCTGCTGTAAATTTCTCACCCTCAGGCCATTCCATCCAAAAAATAGTTTCTACATCAAAACAGATGTGGGGAAATGTAGCATTACATCACTTGCTCAACACTGGATCCTCTGCAGTGAATGGGTGCCGTCAGAACGAGAGATAAAAAACTTTCTTAACTGCTGATAAAAACATCACTATAATCTACAAGTAATCCACATAAGTCCAGTCCACAAACCAACATCTTGTAAAGTGAAAACCTGTATGTTTCTAAGAGAAACATCCACCATTAAGGCTTTTTAACTTGAAAAAGTAATTTCTGGCCAAAATACGAGTCCCGAATGCATGATAAAGCTTCCTACAGTAAAAATGTCCATGCCCTGTTGTCCTGTCACATAAAAAAGAAATCAAAGTATTTGTTTGGACTGTTTTCACCTGTAAATAATGCTTGATCCCGGTTTATTTCTTTCCAGACTCGGTAGAGATGACTGGAAATAAACAATATTATGCTTAGAGGACTTGTATTTTAGCTGGAAGCAACAGTTTGAAGTTAAATGTGTTAATGAGGAATTTGTTTATTACAAACACACAGCTTTTCACTTTACAAGACGTTAATTGGTGGACTGGAGTTGTGTGGATTACCTGTGGATTATTTTGGTGTTTTTATCAGCTGTTTGGACTCTCATTCTGACGGCACCCATTCACTGCAGATGATCCACTAGTGAGCAATTGATGTAATGCTAAATTTCTCCCAAACTCGTTCACACTTTAAACTGCCTGAAGGGGAGTACACTCATTTTTGGGTGAACTATACTTTTATGAACTTATTGAAATGAAATGATTTATTTTCTGTCTGACAATTTAATTCACAACCTATTTTATTTTCAGAATCTGGCGTGAAACAAAACCAGAAACCAGGAAGCACCACATTTTTTTATTCAGTACCAGAAATATTTTCTTTAGCCAATCAAACGAGGGAAAATGTGGCCTATCGGCAATCAGCTAAGATTTAATTATTTTTTTTAATGAAATTACAGACCAAGACCAAGAATGTGCATTAAGTAAACAGATCAATTATCATGCTGACTTGAAGTTCCAGCTGTCTTTGTCTCTTGTGATTGAGCCACTAAGCTACTGACCTAGACATTAGTTAGCATTGAAAATTCGAAAGATAAAGCTATTATCTAAACTGAGAGAGAAGATTGTTTCTTTCCTCAAGAGAGTAAGAACAATGATGGGTACTCAGAGTGTCACTGGATACAGTAGAGTGCAGCTGACTAAAGCAGGGAGAATTATTTCTGAATAATAATCATGCTCTCATGAGTTACAGTGGATCCCATGATGATGAGCCTGGATCAGATAGGCTTTCAAAAGAATCACTCTACTCCTAGACAAATCACATCAGGCTAATAAAGTGTGTATGTGTACAAATGCAATGTGACATCATAAGTAGTTAGACTATGGATGTGTGTGTGTTTGTGCATTTTACAATATTAATGATAAACAATATAATATACAATTTAATGATAATATACCATTTATATAAAATCACTGTGATATATTATGGTATATTATTGTAACAATGATTGTTATAAAATGCTAACTTGAAGTCAGACTATGAATGTGTGAATATTACAATATTAGCAGTAAACAATATATCCAAAACTCAAAGTAACTTCCTGAGAAATTTACCATTTCTTTTGAGTAAACGTCATATCATATACAAACAGAAAACCTAAAGACTTCACAGCAACCCGTCAAAATAAAAGTTCGGTTTAACTTGAAGAAACTGTGACAGAAATAACACTTAATGTAATGATGTCACTACTGCTAATAATAAAACTAATGAAACATTATTTTGAAAGGAATATTTACAAGAAAAATGATTTACCATAATCCATTCTGCAGAAAAATGTAACATTTTATAGGGCCTTAAAATTTTAGTCAAACTTTTCATAAATTGCTTTTTTGTTGACATGTTTGTATCATGAATACAATTCATTAAATCATTAAAAGAGAGTCTTGAAAAATTCAAAAGGAAAAAAGGGAACTGGGAAAAAACGTAATAATAATAATAAAAAAAAAAAAGATTTCATAGGGTCCTACATAATAGGAATTTGAATTGAACATGACAATATTATTAGAATATTAATATGCAATAAGGACAAGATCTCACCTTTATGAGATATTTTAAGAAAGTGCATTTAAACATCTATTTTGGCTCTATTTGACAGTAGTGTTTATGCTTGTATTATGCTTTATTATGCAAATCCTGAGCTCTCATCTCTTCCCTCAGTGATGTTTCGTTACATTAGCTTTGTATGGACACGCAAATCTGAACATAAAGCAAAACCAGAATGCTTTGCATTCACAAATGACAGTGAGAATGCCTCTTGAGAATTCATTTTTGCACCAAAAATTAACATTTCTTGGCATTTCTAGCATTCACTACTTTGATGACAACATTTCTTTTTATTTGAATGTACCCAATGACTGAGATTAGTTCAAATAATAATGCAAGTTTATGCATGTTTTTGAATCCAAACACTTTACATATGCAAATAGGTTTACGCAATTATGTGTGTGACCTCTTCCTACCATACGCTCAAACGGGTCCTGTGTGTGTGCAGCCTTGTCCAGCAGTTCGCTGTACTCCAGCTCCTCACACAGTCTCTGCAGTGTGTTGAGCGGCTCGTTGAGTTGAACAGGCATGGCTACTTTAGACAGGTCCTTCCCGATGTTGTTCTTCAGGATGTTCCATAGGCTGATGTTGCTGGTATTGGGACTGGGGGAGGGAAGACAAGAGCGCCGCTGTTCCTGAGATCCACCGTTCTCTACACAAGCTGAAAAAGAAAAACACGGATTCAGAGCCTGATCTCCAGAAATGTCTTAGGAAGTTTCAGGTCAGGCATGTTAAAATTGCTTGTCAGTGCTTTTTTTCTGAACACAGCAAATCCCTCACACAGCTATAAAACAGCTGTCAAATGTAGAGTATAAGGGATTCCCACTGAATCTTTGAAATAACACTGGAATGACAGTGAAATATCAATGACATGAGGAAAAATGTGGCATACCCACCTGTATCGAGTCTCTCATTCTCCACCTCGTTGCTGAAGTTCTCCATAGACACGTTGTCACTGATGTCACTGATATATGAATCATCTTCCGAAGGCTGGCAGGAAACCACACATCGTCATTACAGGTGCTTGGCTCTTTAACATTATAAATGTATCACAGACCACCTAGCAGCTGAAAATCATCAACACGTGCACTCTTTAATAAATCATGTTAAAAACCATGTTTTGGGGTCCATCATTGGAAAAAAATGAAGAATTTTTTTTTGTGGCACAAATTCTTGCAGAAGCCTAATTCTGCATGAGGTATTTTTAGAGAGAAGCGATTATCTACAATTTTCATATTACTGTGAGGCAGAAATGAAGTTATAGTGAGAAAGAAGCTGTGGAATGTCATGTGTAGCACTTATGGCATGTTTAATATAATTAGGCCTTTCCTCTGTCTCCTAATAGGGTTTGGTTCAATGTCTGCCTGAGGTGAAGGAGAAAGCAGAGGCAACTGGCCTTCTGAGGAGGTTCAGTAAATCTACTGGATGATTTGGTAGAGCTAGGCAAAATGTGCATGCAGTCCATGGTAACATGGCACTATACTATAGTCTACTAAAGCCAAACTGTGTTGTACATGGATACTTCCAAGGTACGACTCATTTTGGTAACGTTTGGTGCCCAGCAGTAACTCTACTGCATTGACACTTAGAGCAGCATGAGTATGAGACTGATAGAAAAGATGAGATTTTATTCTCACCTCATTTTCTGAAGAGCTAGCTGACAGCAGCACTTCCTGCGCATCAAAGAACTCCGATAGAGACTCTGTAATGGAAGCTCTGCTCTCATTAGACACCTGGTGGACAAGAGGACGGGAACCATCACTGGAGTCCTGCTTCTGTATGAAGACAAATCATGGTTTCATGGTTTCAAGTCACAGAGATGAATGGGTGAATAGCAAAAAGAAAACAATTATATATAATTAATTCTATAATACCTATTTTTTTCAACCATTTCTCTCTCTCTCTCTCTCTCTCTCTCTCTCTCTCTATATATATATATATATATATATATATATACACACACACTCACTGGCAACTTTATTAGGTACACCTTGCTAGTACCAGGTTGGACCCCCCTTTTGCCTTCAGAACTGAATGTTTCATGGCATAGATTCAACAAGGTGTTGGAAACATTCCTCAGAGATTTTGGTCAATATTGACATGATAGCATCACACAGTTGCTGCAGATTTGTCGGCTGCACATCCATGATGTGAATCTCCCGCTCCACCACATCCCAAAGCTGTTCTATTGGATTGAGATCTGGTGACTGTGAAGGCCATTTGAGTAAAATGAACTCATTTTCATGTTCAAGAAACCAGTCTGAGATGATTTGGGCTTTTGACATGGTGCATTATCCTAAAGATAGATCAGCCATCAGAAGATGGCTACACTGTATTCATGAAGGGATGGACATGGTCAGCAACAATACTAAGGTAGGCTGTGGTGTTTAAATGATCCTCAGTTGGTACTAAGAGTGCCAGGAAAATATTCCCCACAACATTACACCACCACCACCAGCCTGAACCGTTGAGACAAGGCAGGATGAATCCATGCTTTCATGTTCTTTATGCCAAATTCTGACCCTACCATCTGAAGGTCGCAGCAGATATCGAGACTTTTCAGACCAGGAAACTATTTACTGTTTCCTATTGTCCAATTTTGGTGAGAAAATTTCCGTTTAATGTTTAGTGACAGGAGCAGCCCCCGGTGTGGTCTTCTGCTTCTGTAGCTCATCTGCTTCATGGTCTGACGTGTTGTCCATTCAGAGATGGTATTCTGCATACCTTGGCTGTAACAAGTGGTTGAGTTACTGTTGTCTTTCTATCATCTCTAAACAGTCTGCCCATTCTCCTCTGACCTCTGACATCAACAAGGCATTTTCGTCCACACAACTGCCGCTCTCTGGATATCTTCTGTTTTTCTGACCATTCTCTGTAAACTCTAGAAATGGTTGTGCGTGAAAATCTCAGCAGTTTTTGAAATACTCATAGCAGCCCGTCTTGCACCAACAACCACATTCAAAGTCACTTAAATCCCCTTTCTTCCCCATTCTGATGCTCGGTTTGAACTTCAATAAGTTGTCTTCACCACATCTAGATGCCTAGATGCATTGAGTTGCTGCCATGTGATTGGCTGATTAGCAATTTGTGTTACCAAGCAATTGGAAAGGTGTACCTAATAAAGTGGTCGATGAGTGTGTGTGTGTCTATATATATATATATATATATATTAGTGCTGTCAAAATTAGCGCGTTAACGCATTCGATTAATTTGAAATATTTAACGCGTTAAAAAAAAATAACGCAATTAACGCGGTTGCAGTTTTTTTATATTTCCAGTTGTGGTCTATGTGTGTTCAACGTGCAAAGAAATATGGATAAGACCAAGGAAGGACTTTTAGACGGAAAGTTTCAGTTTAAAATTCTGCCGGATTACTCTTCAGTCTGCCACAAGAGCTCATGAACTCAAATGTCATTGTTTAAAAAAAAAAAAAAAAAACAATGACTGTAACAGTGCGTAAATCAGACCTTTCTGTAACGCTAACGTTAATAAGCTTAAACGAAAATAACGAAATAATTGTGTAGCGGAGTATTTTTTGTACACAGTGCCGCGAACTGTCAATCACTCCTGTTCGCGTGCATCACTGTCCTCCTCAGCTGCAGCAACTTGCGCTCTCTCTCTTCATCAAGCTTTAAAACAAAAAGGGGACGAAAAGATCATATTGTCTTTGTGCATAGGCTATAGATTAATTAGATAAATGAATATCTAAATTTGTGCCTTGCCGTCTACGGTATTTTTTTAGAACTTAGAAAAAAGATGCTGCAGCCAATGAGCAGCCAGCGGGGGCTGCAGGACGACTCAACCTCCGCAGACAGTTTTTAATGTTTATCAGACAATAAATACTCAAGATTTTGCTTTAGTATAACTCACAACGAGTTTCACACACCTTCTCCGGCCACGTTGAGTTGTTGACACTTAACAGTGGGAAAAGCGACACATGCGCTATTCACTTGTATAACTTAAGGGTGAATGGGTAATGTAGTTTCTGCTCTGAGTGGGATGAATTAGGAAGCTTGCATTGTGAAGGGCGCTCTGAAAATCGGCAGTGCAGGTAAAAGATTAAAACCTCTATTAAAACAGATGTCCAAATGAGCGTACCGGTACGCTACAAGCACGTTCTGGGCGCACGGAGAGGTGGCGGTACGCTCAAGAGCTATATTTGGAAGTGGCGGTACTGAGTACAGTGCGTACTGGCCCACTTAAAGCACTGGCAATGACTATACTTTGGAATTTTTTTGCAGTCCACTTAGAATTCAACATGGAAATCATTTTTGTTTTTTATTGGCATTGATTGTTTTGAAATTCAAATGGTACTTACATGCCTGTGTTTTTATTTCTGTAATAAATATGGCTTTCAAGCCAACAGTTAATTTGGAGGATATTGATGGTTTATTGCAGGAATGTTGTTTACATGAGAAAATCTGTGTTACAAGTTAAATAAAAATTCCAATAAACAATCATATTTTGAATTTAAATAGTTTCTTTGTCTTGAGTTTACATTAATTATTTATATTTTACATTTACATATCCAAAAAGTTTCAGTCTTTTAATTGTGATTAATCGCGATTAATCGCGATTAATTTTTAAAAATTGTGCGATTAATTAGTTAATTTTTTTTAATCGATTGACAGCACTAATATATATATATATATATATATATATATATATATATATATATATATATATATATTTGTACGTACATTGCAATGCTTATATTGTTCTTAATGTTCTAACTTTTACCCGGGAATCAATTGAGGCTTTACATATGATATTATGTAGACTTATTTTTTTTATCTATGTATTACACTTGTCTAAAAAAAACATTTTGTAATATATATTTAGGCTCTTTCCCATATCACACACTTTTAACAAGGTAAACATAAATATACATGCATAAATAAACTATAAACAGGTAATATGTTTAACAAATAAAATTGAAATAAAAGTCCAAAGTGAATGTATTAATAAAATGGTAATAACACCATAATAATCAATGTATAAAAATGCACTGATTAATGAGAAGGTATTGATCAAATATGTTTTAAATATGGTTTAGCTGAAAATAAAGTTTTATAAGCGAAATGTATGAATAAATTCTAAGTGAACTATTAAATACCACCATTATATTTTTTAGAGTGAAAAGTGTTGAGAGAGAGAGATTTTTAACAGTTATGATTTTTATACAGTGGGCTTCAGAGATCTGTTATGTGTGCCTAATTGTCATGAAAATCCTAATGAAAAAATATAATTGGTCTTAAATTAGGCTTCATTTTCATTACATTTTATTTGTTTCTTTTTATTTTTAGACGAAATTTGTCACAGATATTTCTTCATGAGATTCACTTCATTAGCTCACACACGAACAAACAGGATACAAGTTCCCAACAGAAGATTAAAACAAAAATGCAGAATGAAGGAGAATATATCTGATCAGCACAAGACTAATTTAAAAAAACTAAACTGGAACAAACTTTTTCTTTGTAATCATGACTTGTTATGAAACAGTCAGACAAAAAGGAAAGACAGTTGGCAAAGCTCTGCAAGCTAATTAGCGTAAAAGCATTACGTTGACTAGAATGTCAATTAGGGAAACTGGTTATTGACATAGCAATTCCACAGGAACAGAACGCTAATAGCATGTGAAGCGTGGGTGCTACATAGAAGGTTGTTAGTGAGCGTGCAAGTGGGTTTGGGCGTAAACTATCCAGAGACATGATTAACTGGCACTACTGAGTCTGACTCAGCCTCTCAGAGTATCTGTGGATTCAATTAACATAAATCAACTGAAGCCTTGGGTTTTATCCCAAGCTTGCAAAAACTATTCAGTTGACAAAAAAATGCACTAATTCTTTCTACAATAATGAAACTCCAACTTGTGAATAACGAGCAATGAAGATTAATGAAAAGTATGGTTGGTGGCAGCTATAGAAATGGTCTGGTCTTGACAATGGCACTAATGATTGAACATTTCCCAGACCCACCTGCAGGGGGCCAGGGCTGAGGTTTATATGGACAGAGGGTTCAGAGATGTGCGACTCAGCGTGAATCTTGCACAGACGCTCTCGTAGCTCAGCGTTCTGTGTTACAGCCTGCAAAAGCAACCAGCAGATACTCACATGGCTTCCACATAGACATCCTAACTATCTAAAATACTGTGAACAATGAAAAGAAAACAGGTCATTATTTATTCACCCTCATCTATTTCAAAGTCATATATAGTGACTAGAACAAAACAAAGGCAATAACCTGTAGGGGTTCTAATCCTTTTTATGTAAATGTGCTAGACAGACATCTTTGACCTCTGAATTTGCATCTTTTGAAGTCTTTTGCGCAACACTGTAGTGCTCAAGATAAAAAAAAAAAAGTGTTTTAAGACTTCACGTTTTTCGCAAAACGTTTATGCAAAAGCAAATCTGAGATTTAAACAAGCAAAATGTGAATGTGATAGAATAAAGTTTGATTTTAAGGTACTGTAAATAACAACTTAAAGTTGAATGGGGTATAATTACTAAATTTGTAATATTTATTTAGAGCTTGACAACCCTGATCCTATAATGTATTCATATTGTGGAAAACTGCAGCATGAATATTTTTCAAAATATCTCTCTCTGTGTTCTAAGAATGAAAGAAGGTTAAATAGGATTGGATGAGGGTGAGTAAATCATCCCATTTAGATTTTTCATGTGTACTGTTCCTTTAAAATTGTCTAGCAGAAAATAAAAGTTCTGGAGTTCAATATTACTTGAAAATAAACGTGACCAGTTAGGTGGGAGCTGGACTTTGAATTTCAAACAGATTTCCTGCAGTTCTAAAAAGATAACAGATAAGAGTTATTTTGCCGCTTATTTTCAGAAGTGCTAGAGAGGGGTTCTGCTTCACAATAATGTGACTCACTGAGGAAGATGAGTCATTATTCAGTGTTACAGAACTCGATTTAGCACAGACTGTTTTTAGCATGTAAAAATGTTGCTGTGAGGGTCAACGCTATTGTTCACAAGATTCATTGGAAGCTCGTCATACTAAAATAGCACTTCCACAGGTAATTCTCTGCACTTTATTAAAAAGCACATCTAAATATTGTCTTATACTTTGGCCATTCATAAACTGATATAAGAGCTGCACGTTTACAACAGCACCAAACAAGAGCTCTGCTTGCATGCAATGCTTTAAAGAAAAGTTTAGACAGGAAATTGAATGATTGTTAGTAAATAGCATTGAGAATGTACGGAGAGGAAATGTGTGTGTGTGTGTGTGTTTGTATGCATACAGCAGCCAAAGCATTCTTCAGTCCCAGGAGCTGAGCCGAGGGGGCAGGACAGGACTCATGCTCCAGCATCTGTTTAAGTCTCTCTTTCTCTGTTGTCAACATGCACAGGGCTGATTTCATGGTTGTATGAACTGGAAACAAATACAAAAAAGAGTCAAGCATCCTTTCAGGAAAACATACTGTATTAGGAGAAACCATTTAAGGATATGTTTTTTTTTTACATATTCATGCATGGTTTATTAAACACAATCTGCTTGTAATTTGAAGGAGTATACATATTCATGCAATGCCTAGAGATGAGTCATGTCAGGAAGAAAAAAAAAAGTATTTTAGTGCAAGTATCTCCATTTTTTCATTATAGCAGGAGTGTTAAGGGCCTTTCACATGAGCAAGTTTCATGTGCTGCTTTGGCCTCCTTAAACCTGCTGCAGATTCAGATTGTAAGAGTGATTTTAAAACGTTGCTATAGTAGTAAGGAAACTATAGCAACTATAGTAGTAAGGAACTGTGCGCAGTAAACAGTGAAAAAGTACTTGAGCTTAGAACTAGAAAATGTTGATATAAATTTTATACTAGGGCTGGGTATCAATTCAGATGTCTCGATTCGATTCAAGCTCTCGAAAAGAATCGATTCTCAATTATTATTTTTTTTATAATTAATTATATTTTTTATATTAAATTCATTAAATAGAGTTTTAATACAAATGCTATTGATATTTCAAAAAAATCGTAAACATTTTACAAATGGTGAATTTATAAAAAGAAATTAAGAGCCACAGATCTGTATTTTAATTTTATTATTTTAATTTACTTTTCTTTTTTTATATAGGGTCCTTTTTAAACAATAATAGCGCTATATAAAATGCTGTTCTTAAATTTTTCTGGTAATCAGATGAAGGCATACAACTATTTCATTTTTATCTTAATAAAATAAAAATAAACTTTTCTTTTTTTGGCAAACAAAGTGCTGCACAACAGAGGTTTACTGTTAAAATTAAAATAATTAAAATATAATAAAATAAAATAATTAAAATAATAAAAAATGTAAAATACAGGTTTATAATTATTTATTAGTAGTAGCATTGTTTTTACACTGAGTCTTAAGACTGCTATTTTCTATCTATTTTTGACAGTTTATTCACGTGAAACAAAACTTTTATTTTGACAGTTTGCCGTGAGGAACTTGCAGCTGATGTGTATGTGATTTGACGGTAGTTTTGTCAGATGAAAGGGTAAAATGCTAATGAAGTGACTCTCAGAGCAGCTGTGGATGAAATTTGAGTATTCATATCATCATAGTGAGACGACAGAGACTGAAAACACTGCGAAACAGTGCAGTGCACCATCCGCCATTCATTCATTGTGGAAATCATGGCGCCTTTACACATAATGTCAAATGCTTCCACAGATTTGTAGTGTTACTATGAAATAACACCTGACCATTGCAAATCGTACATATTGCTTTGTTCTTATCATAAGTATCTTCACCATGATAAGCACTGAATGAGTGACAGGTTTTCTGTTGTAACGTTGCGTAAATTAATAAAAGGATGACATCTAGTGTAGAAGGCTAATGAAAAGATTCACATTAATCAGATCTTCTTTTAAATGTTTGCTGAAATAAATACTGGAAAAGATTGATTCGTGGCTTTTGAGAATCGATATCGAATCGACATCATTTAAAAAAACGATGAATCGAAAGTTCTATTTTTTGTTTTTGCCCAGCCCTGTTTGATACTTAACAGAAATAACAAACAACTTGTTGAACATGGTTTTGCCAAAGTTGACTTCTTCAGTATGTGCTTGGAGAATATAAATGAGTATTAGAAACGGATTTTAGAAACAAGGAGGTAAACCTCAGATTTGTCGCACCTAAAATAAAACCTAAATTAAAAATCTAAATATATATTCTATTTAGAAAATATTATATATACACTACTGTTCAAAAGTTTAGGGTCTGTGTGATTATTATTTAAAAAAAAAAATTATACTTTTATTCAGCAAGGTTGCATTAAATAGATCAAAAGTTTTCCAAATGTTTCAAATAACTGTTGTTCTTTTTAACTTTCTTTTCATCAAAGAATCCTAAAAAAAGTAAAAATAAATCACAGCTTCCACAAAAACTTTTTTAACATTGATAATAATACAAAATGTTTCTTCAGCACCGAATCAGCACATAAGAATGATTTCTGAAGGATCATGTGACGTTAAAACAACTACACAAAACTACACATTAATTTAAAGCTGTGTATCATGTGTCTTGTATTAGCAGGGCCATTTCTGTCAAGCAACTTTTGAAACAGCATTATAGAAGCACCAGTAATAAACAGATATTATATATATATTATTATATTATATATGTTGCATAATTTACAATGACCAACCACTTGCGGAAAATAATGTATTTTTCCTTTCAATTCACACCACTGCAGGTGCCGGAGCCACCAGATTATTTCAATGGATATGAAAAGACCACAATTTGCATGATATACTGCGCTAGCATCCCTACAATTTAACTAGCTTAATCAGCTAGATTAGATATAGTACATTAAGTCATCAGTATTCACTAAAAATACAATAGTGGTCAGTAATCTAGAACAGCACCCAACAGGAACTAGCAAGAAAACTCATGCTGTTCTAAGCATTTTAGGTTTTTTTTTTCTTCTTGCTGGTCACCTTATTTAAAGAGGTTTTAATACTGTCCGATAAAACCTTTTGACCTGTGCTAAGGGACCTGCTGGATAATTTAATTGGCAATGAGATACTGATTTTCACAATCTTCATGAAGACAAAGTGCAAAAAACCATTTGCAATCAACATCTGTCACATTCTCCCGAGTTTTTGCTCTTCCCTCAGCAATTTCCTCCTGATGACATGTATTTTATATGCAAATAAGACATTCTGAGCCAAAAATGTAGGAATCGGGGGAGAATGATGAGGTGAATTATTCTAATAAATAGTGATACATCACTAAAACTAGTTTACTGTGGCAGAACTCACGGTTGTTTGCGACACGGCAGAAGTCTTCCTGCAGTTTGGATACATCTACAGGCGAGTCTAGAGGTTCATGGTAAGCCTTCTCATTGGTCAGGTCTACAGAAGAAAGGTTGGGATTGGATGCATGGAGACGGACAGAGCCTGCTGAGATACAGCTCGGAACCTATAAAAATGAGGAGAAAATACGAGGTCAACGGTAAATTATGCTGCTATTCATTTTGGCAGAGAAAGCACTGTGAGTTAAATGGCCTGGGAAAAACAGGACAGGAAATTTCTCTCGCATGCACTAATACTTAATAGTCCTTTTATGTAATACTTAAGGGACTATAAAACAAGGCGTGACTATCATTGTCATCACGCTATTCATGCATGTAATACGTCAGCAAATCAGCTCAATAAAACATTACGTTATCATTAAAAATGCATGGCTCTCTAGTAATTTGAAATATTCATGGAGTGGTTCGTAACTGCCTTGTAAGCTTCACAAAGCCTTTTTAAAGGCAGTTTTATGTTTTAATATCTGCAAGTAGAAGGTCACAGATCACCTGCAGGGTTGTTTTGTTGTCTTTCCCGTAATTCTTGGTGCGCCATTTTCTGGGATGTCTCTTCTCTTTTTTTGGGCTGTCGTATGTTGAAGCCTATACAAAATGCAAGAGAGTGAGACACTGTTTTAATTTCCTATCATTCCCCCAATGCATATTACATATATACATATACAATACATATTCTTCTAGTACATATCAGTTAGGAACTGATATAAGAGAATATGTATAGTTTTAATTTATCAGTATTGGATATATATTGGCTGATACTGGAAATTTAATTGTGTATGTTTATTTCCCCTATTTTTACATCTATCTAGCTTTGCCATCGTTTAATACTCATTTAGCAAGTTTATATTTAAACATATTAGTAATTTAACTAATTTTGTAATCTTTAGCAAATCTTGACATGAATATGCATTTTCATACTATACATTATAATTGTGTGATGCCCAAATTCACTTAATGACTGATTATATTTGTTAAGTGTTTTATTTTTTTATTTATTTATACAAAATAATCTAGAATATTGGCCATCTATTTGCTATTGGGCATAACATGCAAAAAACTAAAAAGCAAAAAGAGAAAGAATTCTGTGACAATTGGAGTAATGTCCAGCATCTTAAAACATAAGTTTTCTGATTTTTAACCAGCTTTGTATTGTTACAAAATCAGCAGTTTATGTAAATGAAAAATGTGTACTCGCACCCAGATCTCTCCCAATTATTTGTCGGCCAGACGACACAAAACAAAAAGCTGCAAACTAGCCAAAGATAACATTTACATTCAAAGAACTAAAATAAACAGCAGTTGTGATAAAATAAGTCGGCCCATTTGGCAGATGAAAGAACAGCTTTCTGTATTATAGCTCATGTGTAACGGCGGTTATGTGGAATAATTTGATTTATGAATGCAAAACGCATCATGTCTATCCTTCTGAAACTGTGCTTTCAACTGAATGACTATTTGTCAGTTGAGCCGCAGGCAAGAACATTAACAGCATCCACAGGCACAGCTGGACCACTGCCTGAGGAAATAAGCCTGGCCTTTTTTGAGGGCAGCAGTTTTAAAGATTCTGTCTATATTAAACATTTTAAAAAGTTAGTCCAAGTAAAATTGGAAAAATCCAAATTAATACAAATTCAACTAAATACATCCTTATATTTGTTGGATATTTATAGAACACTTTATCTAACTCCTCTGATATGTGATTTAAAGGGGTCATGTGATGCAATCAATTTTTTCTTTCTCTTTGAAGTGTTACAAGCTCTTGGTGCATAATGAAGATCTGTGAAGTTGCAAAGACTAAAGTCTCAAATCCAAAGAGATATTCTTTATCAAAGTTAAGACTCTGCCACGCCCCTCTAAAATGGCTCATTCAAACACGGCCCACATGTCTACGTCACTATGTGGAAATATTTGCATAATGCTGCCTAATTGTTCACGCAAAGAAAGAAAGCATTCTTTACATTTCCGACGAGCGCTTACAGTGATCGGTCAATCACAATGCACTGGGTCAACTGGCCAATCAGAGCAGACTGCGCTTGTCGGAAGGAGGGACTTTGTAGAAAATTATGCGTTTGAGAGAGGCGGGGCATAGAGGACCTACAATAATTATTAAAAGTATTTAAAAATAATTACTCAGCATTAAAAAAATAATGTGTTTTTTCAACATATTCTGTAACACCAAATACACAAAGCATCATATGACCCCTTTAATTATTTGATAGTTAACAAAAATAAAATCTTTTATAATTACTATTGTCATTTTTGTGTGTGAGTGACATGTAACCTGCAGAGCGTTGATGGCTGGGGCGGAGCATGTGCGGTGTAACACCTCCATACTTCTTAACAAGTGATTCAGTTCCAGCAGCTGAGCCTCACATACAGAGAGTTCTGAGAGAGAGAGAGACAAAGAACATTGTACAGAAAAAAGCTGAAGACGCAGCATTTTCAGAGTGAGATGGATTCATAAATTGGTGTGTGTGTGTGTACCTTTGGTGCACCTGTCCATGTCATCAGAAGATTGGAGCCAGGCAGTCACCTTGGCCTGACTGGTAAAAGGTCCCGGGGAGTGAAGAGAGGACTGCTTTGCAAGAGAGGCACGCTACATGAAGAGAGAAAGAGGCAGAAACATAGACAAAAAATGATCGAGATGAAAGAGAGAAAGAGTATATGTAAGGTCTCCTGTAATAAATACATATACAGTTAGTGGACAACAGTGTTGGGGAGAAACTAGTTACATGTAGTGGAACTAAGCAATTTAATTACAAAATAAATGTAATCGTAATCAGTTACTTTTAAAAATGTTAATGATTACAAAGGGGCTCTAAAATATAAGACACCAATGTTTCAGGAGTTTAGGATAGAATAGCACAAATAAATGTTTTATTTCCTATTTGTGTTTAAAAAAAATTTTTTTTTAAGATGAACTTTTTTTCCAAGGTGTTAGATGCCAGCATTTCCTGTCATAGTTATGCAAAGATTTGATTTCAAAAACAGCATCATAGCTTTCTTCTTATGATTTTAAATCTGCATTTAACCTAAAAATTCTATCAAAGGTTTTTGATGGTGAACATGCTTTAAAACTGAATAATTATCCTCTTAATTCAAGTGAAGAAGGATTTAGAATAACATTAATCAGTGTTGAGTACTACTTTAAGGTTTTAAAATGAATAACAGTTGAAAACATTAGAAATTTAGAAAAGCCATCAAATGTAATCAGGAGCATTACTTTAATAAAGTAACTGAAATAGTTACACTACTTATTACATTTGTAATCTGTCACCTATTGGATTTCCAAAGTAACCTTCCCAACACTGGTAGACAAACTAAATAAACTAGTCATAGTGAGAGAGACTATTTTGTGAAAGTTGCCACAAACTGACAGAGCTTTTAACCTTGAACAGTCCTTCAACTTTCTCTCAAAGTTAAAACACTTGCACAGTCATCGATCTTTCCATCTAAACCCTCTACATGTCCCAAGGCGTTACCTTTCTGATGGACTGACTGTCAGGTATCGTGGGGGAGGAGGTGAGGGGGTAATGAGGGTGGAAGAGCGTTTTCTCGTGAGGGAACATGGCGATCTCATTCTGCCTGTAAAGTCTGTGGTGACGCAACTTAGAGACCCATTCATCAAACAGCTCCTGGGACTTGATCTGCAAGCACAAGGAGACCACAGTTAAAGGTTCAGAATGAAGGAAACCTATTCAATCAGGATTCAGAAGCTGTTTTTCTTGACATCATGTAGCTGCACTTTAAAATGGTCCAGATGAAGGCTGACCTCGTGACTTTGTATTCAACATTTAGACCCAGGGTACTCAACAAGCAGCCTGCCTGTATTCGTTTTGTGGCCTGCGTCATGCAGAACATTAATGTATTTTTATTACAATTTGTGCTCAAAATATAAGGCAGATTGATTTCTTTGATTAAATGTATGCAATCGCAGTAGTAAAAGCTGCTTGATATCAGCAAGCTAGGGATGTGCGTATCGATCTGAAGTACCGATATATTGATACTGATAAGAGTATTGAAAGAATTGATATTCAAACAAAAATTATTGATACTAAGGTGTGTTTTATTTACCGGTGATTTTGTTTATTTAAAAAAATATGTATTGAATTGGATGAATAACCTAGTTTAGAACTTTATATTCAACAATTTCATACTGACATCAAAATGTGTAACTAAATTTAATGAGAGAATTCAATGTGATTTTCCACTGCGGTTAATTAAAAGAAAATTATTGGCGGAGGGGTTATCTATACAGTGTATATTATATCAATTTGATATTGTTCTTATACAACAGTTCTAGTAGTAAGAAGTTAATATTGTGTTATTTTAGACATAATGTTGTCTGTTTAAAGACAAAGCAAAACTGTTCAATCAGTTTAAAAGCGGCGATGCTCAGACAGATCGGTGTGTTACATCAAAGTAGACTGCGAGCGCGATTCAAAAGCATTCTCACATAGTATAAATAATACCTACTCATCAGTGCTATTTTAACATAAGGCTAAAGCCAATCTCCTGTGCCATCATAATGTAACATGTTCCAGTAAAACTGCAGCAAAATTACAGTATGCACCAATCTCCACTTATGCTTTCCCTGTGACCACAGAGCATTATGACTCTAAGGTCAGTCTAATACTATAATTTTTGTGATACCTTCAGGTGATAAATGTTTTCTTCAGCATCCAGATCAATGCACTTGGCTTTCTTCTTAATGGCCATGACGGACAGCCCCACATCAATGCAGCCATGGAGCTTGCCTTTCTCGACCTGCACAAAGCACAGACAAAAGGTTTGACCAAGAAATATCAGCCCTAGCTTGTACAGTATATCAATACAACAGATGCTACTTTGTTGCAATGTACTCACATTACTACTGAGCAAATATGTTGCTCCTGGTTAAACCTCAAATGAATATAGATCTTGTGCTTTTCCACAAATAATTTAATCTACTGCATCCTTTCAAAAATACAACAGAGTGATACAACAGCCCTAGTCATCCCATCTTACTCTGGCTATTTAATAGGTTTGAATGAGTGACATAGAAGTAGTGATGAGAATTGTGAAGAATTTAAGAATTTGATTCCATTAATACATCCTTTAGCATTAATATGCATTTATGCATTTATGTCAGGAATACATATTTGAAAAAAGTAAAGACATTTTATAATTTAAAAATAGTGTATCTTTAAAAAGAAGTGTATCTTTAACTACATACTGACATATAACTAAGCATACAAATTAGTTAAAAATATTAATAAAAAATTACCTGCTCAAAAGAGACATTTACCCCATAAACTCACTAAATGTAGAATTTGTGAGCATATAGCCCTCTATAAGCATATTGTGCATTCAAAACACAAACATTTCAATGTGCAGCACATTAAATGCAAGAGGGTTCTGACTAATTTTGCTAATGGATAACCTTGTCAATGATCCATTCTCAGAAGCACATTCAACTAGTGCCCTTGATTTAGAGGTCAAAAAGGCTCCAGCTACCTCTGAAAGATATATGGGAGGTTGAATACGTACGTTCATTATAATTTAATACCCTAGCTCTAAGTGTCCACTTCATAATGCTGTTTACGAGGGCAGACTGGCATGAGGGAAGGTAGGTTGCATAACAGTTTCTGTTATGAGACTTACCGCTTTACATTTGCAAAATATCGGCTCTAGATGATGCTGTCAAACCCTGGGGACATTAACTTTGATTTTACATTCCCATAGCTTGAGGCTTTTATCGGCAGGAAACATATATTGACGGAAAGATGGAGGTTTAGGACCTCTATCTAATCTAAAGATTGCTAGAGCTCTGTGAAGACTTACATGATGGAGAACTGACCACTAAAATTCCTGAGTGCTTTACTTCAATGGATTGAGTGAGTGAATGTGTGTGTGTGTGTGTGTGTGTGTGTGTGTACATGTGGGGCCATTTAGACTCACATCAACTGCGCATTTAGCATACTTCAAGATGCCCTTGTCCAAGTAGAAGAACCTCTGTAAAGAAAGAAGCACAAAGAGGAGAGGACAGAGGAGAAATTTGGGTCAGATTTATTTGGTAAATGATGAATGTCCTCTCAGGGGATGCTTACGCACTCTTGATGAATGAGAGGCTGTGCATCGCTATGCCTCTTTTCTGTCTATTCTTGTATTCACTGTTTGGCTGAAGGGGAATATGGGTATTTTTGGAGAAGAGACCTTTGAATGGCTTACTCAGGGTTGTATCTGAATATTAAACCGGCATTGAAGAAAGTATTTTTGCATGCATAAAAAATGCTAACATCACCTTTATTCGTGTCTGAAAATTATAACTTAATGATATCATCTTGTCTGAAAAAGTTGAAATGACTGCCATTTATTTAAAGTGCTTTTTTTATGTTGGTCTGATCAACTTCTAGTTTAACCTGTTTAGTAAAATCAAAAAGAACTCACTTTCAATCATTGAAAAGATTAAAAGAAACAACTCTGTTGATTTGCAGACATTATTGTGGCTTTTCTTAATGTTTCTGGTGTTTTCATTGTTGTTGTTAGTCCATAACAGACAAAACGATAAAAAATTATAAAAAGACAGCACAATAAAATTAAGGTCTTTCATCTTAATTTTCATATTATAGCTCATTTAGTTTTTGTTTCGGGTGAAATTAAGTTATAAAAACCCCCCAAATTATTATGTTGATCGACATTAACAGGCTGTCTTGAAAATTTGATTATGTGTAATTTTTTTTAATTCATAATTTCTATACTCTGTATGAATGTTTCTGTCTGCAATTTATTTGTTATTATTGATATTCAATAAAAAAAAACAATTTGGCAGTAACAAATTTGAGTAATTTTTTAAGTGGGGAGTCAGGTCTGTGTTCAGGCAGGCTCGCACGAATCCGCTCAGACCTGGAAATCTCAGCACTGATTTATCTAATTATTCCACTTCTTACAAATATTTAGAATTGAACATCGGTAGAGGCATTAATACATGGCTATTTCCTACATACCTTGTGCCAGCCTTTCATTGGCCACTTTCTCTTCTTCAGCATGTAGCCAGCCTGCTTTTCTGGCTCCTGAACATTGGAAAGACCACCGCGCAAGCCCTCCACAATCTCCCAGCTGTCCTGTACAATTTAATTCAATACATGCACACACTGCACAATGAAACAGTATAGTGTTTCTAAATCAGTGCCAAAGAAAAAATGTTCATAATAAATGTTGTTATAATGATGAAAAACGTGCAACATGAAGCCAGAGAGTCAACAAATAAAGACAAAGTGAGGAAGTCACTTGACAGATTAATGTGGAACAGACATTATGGTTATTTAATATATAACTAAATTAATATATACACTTTTTTCAATTATTTTTCATGATATATAGTGCTTTCATGACATAAAATTAATTATCATGAAATATAATATTTTGGTCATACCTCATACTTATTATTTGTGTGATAAATACTGTAGATATTTGTAGATTTAAAATGAATGATGAAAGTGTGGATTGAACAGTGATGAAAATTGCTTTCAATTTATATACATTTACATAAATATGTTTTAGAAAGACACAAAGCAACAGCTAGAAAAATGAAGTTGCTGCAAACTTAGGATTCTTCTCCATTTAATATCCGAATGTGGGCAATTAACAATGTGCATACTGTTCTCAATCGGGTGGAAATTTAGAGAGGATAGCTATTCTCTTTATTATTTAGAGCGCTGACAGATGGGACAAAAATGTGGGTCTTCATTCTCCCTCTTCAGCAAACTGTGTCTCTTCCTCAAGGCAAGAACTGCACTGCCCAAACGCACGCTCAGCAATTCACTACATCAAGAACAACTTTCAAAGAGACATCTCTATAGCCAAGGACAAAACCCAAACATGCATTAAGAACCACAGCGTGCGATGATGAAACCAACCGCTCTTACACAACAGCTCAAATCAAACAGCAACACAACCTTCAAGGGATACTGTGTTATGACAGTGAAACAGCCCAGCTAATCAACCAGCCCTTGTAAAAGGAAGAACACATTAGAATAATTTGAAAACATATAATACTTACTTATTACAGATTATAGATTTAAATAATAATTGTTATGTTACAATTGTTAATTGTAATGTTAATTGCAAAAAAGACAAAATAAAAAAAGTTCAAATTCAATTAGCTGAACCTAATTTCTTTCTTGACTCATTTAACTAGGACTTATATGTAATATATTGATTGTATTGTATACTAAAATAGACTATAATGTAATTTCTATGGAAACTTGTATGTCATGTCATATTTAAACTTGTAATGAAGCTATGATTTAATACATTCAAAATATATTAACTTTAAATAATAAATAATATACAATTTAAATAATAAAGTAATATTGAATAACAGACTATAGTTAACATTTTACTTATGCACTTAACATGTGCTTTAGAACACATTAAAAGTGAGTGTACTTGTTTAAAGCACACTGAAATATTTTGCTATTATTATATTTGCGTGTACTTACTGTAAGTGTGTTAGGAAAGTACACGAAAGTACACTCTGAGGTACACGTGGTATTTTATTGCATTAATATATTATAATATAATATCTTATAATCATATTCATATAATATATTATATAGGGCTGCACGATTTTGGGAAAAAATGACATTGCAATATATTATTTTTCTGCGATATATATTGCGATATGAAATCTAATCTAATTTTTTTCTTACAAACAAAAATGGGGTGAGCACACTTACATTCTCATTTTAAATGATTCAAACATTGACACCATCGTGTCAATTGATTAATACGCGCTCTCTCTCTCTCTCTCTCTCGCCCTCTAGCGTGCTCTCTCTCTCTCTCTCTCTCTCTCTCTCTCGTGCACTCTCTCTCTGTCTCTCTCGCTCTCCCTCTCTCTGGCCCTCTCGCTCTCTCTCTCGCGCTCTATCTCTCGCAATCTCCGCGAATCACATTCGTCAAGGGCCGGGGAGCAGCTGGCCCATACAGTTAATAAATAACGTATCAACTAAGACAGCCTACATCGCACATCCTTCGATTTGACTATCGTGGATTTGTACATCGTGATATCGATGCTTAAACGACACATTGTGCAGCCCTAATATTATATAATATTTTTATTTATTTATTAGGATTTAACCCCTTGAGATGTATCATCTCGTTTTCGAGGGGGTCCCCAAAAATAAAATATCACAATCACAACATAATATTTGTATAAATATATACATCTATGAATTGATGAATTGAAAACTACCTTTTGTTACCCATGTAGTGACACAAAGAATGTAGAAAGCTATAAAG
Source organism: Carassius auratus (assembly GCF_003368295.1). Lineage (NCBI taxonomy): Eukaryota > Metazoa > Chordata > Actinopteri > Cypriniformes > Cyprinidae > Carassius > Carassius auratus. The sequence continues at coordinate 14,887,085 of NC_039258.1, forward strand.
AACCAGCAGTCTCAGAAATAATTAAATTTATTTGGTACAGTAGATAGTTCTTAGGACATTTCTCTGAAGAAGTGGGTACCAGATCACCTAGTGGGATTTCAGCCCTCTTTGCAGTACTTTAAACTCTACACAACATAATTCCATGATGTTGGTATTGAGAGTAACGTCTGCCACCCGAACAGTGAAACATATCTCGGCTTAGAAGGAGTAATGAGCTTTATAATGCTACAAATGATGAGATTAAAGATTACAGCCTCATAATCAGGTCAGCGTGTTCATCTGAGGAGAAGGACACGCATCCGCCCTCCAGAGCTCCGAGCATATGAACACACATATGTGCAGGTGCACACAGATATATTAAATCTACATAATAGGAACAAACCTGTGTGAACAGTGATTGAAGACAAATAATGGCAACCAAAGAGCAGAGAGCAGACTTTTGAACCCTGCTGTATTTATCCTTCATTTCCACAGAACATGATTAGTTAACACTAATTTCCTCAGACAAAAGCCTTAGGAAGTGCCACGGAATTGCAATAAATGATAACAACAAAGGGCTGCTAAGTTTTTATTCATCCGGCGCTCAAGGCTTATTTCATAGATCGGTTATATTCATATTTCCCCACAGTCATCTGACTGAGAACAGGGAGATTAATACTGTGTTTCAGTACAGTGGGTAATGGGACTGATGAAGATAAAGTGGAAAGGCATAGCTGGGAAATTTTTGGGTAAAGTCCAGAAATAGTTTGTCTAGTCCACTTCTTTGTGCTTTCATCTGTACTGTCGGCCAGTTTTTCATTTGCTTTCAGAAAATTCTATATATATATATATAAAAAAAAAATTTTTGTATAAAGCAAAGTAGAGCCTCACTGATATGGGTTTTTTGGGGGCCGATGCCAATAATGATATTAGGGAGTAAAAAAAAAGAGACAGATATCGATATATCAGCCGATATTCTTTATGTATAGGCCAGTGGTTCCCAACCTTTTTCAACTCGCTGCCCACACAACCAAACACATATGTTTGCCCGGCCCACTGCAACAAAATTAACTGACCCCGCTATTGTTGGGTTAATAACTTAGTTCTTCGAAGCTAGATTGGTAACTGTCTTTATTGAATGAACTGGCAATGAACAGAAAATAACTCGGTCTGGCGGTTTGGCATATGCAGCAAAAATATCTAAGATAAATTGGCGTTTTATTCTTAAACCAATCAGCGAGCTCGAATAGTGGAAGCATAGTTACAGTTTAATATGTATTTATATGAAATGATGTTATTATGTTATGACATTTTTACATATATGAACAATATAATTATTGCTTTTAATAGTTATTGGCGGCCCACCTGCAATACCATCGCGGCCCACAGGTTGAAAACCACTGGTGTAGGCTATATTGCACAGTAAAGTCAAAAGTTGGGACACGATTCCCATTTGTGTGTCCAAACTCTTGACTGGTTCTGTATATAGAATACAGTATATACATAAACAGAATATATATACATAAATACACATTTTTTGCAATGACAACTCAAATGTGGTGATCAAACACTTATAATAATAATGTATGTGACAAACATAGGCCTATGTAATGAAGGCAGGGTATTTAACAATTTAACAATAAACTTTATTTTTCAAAATGAGCCTGACATCAGTGCACTTAACTGTAAATGTCATTTCACTTATAAATAACTAAAACACAAATAGAACAAAATATATATAACATGAATTAAGAAAGTGAAAGAAATAACTGTAGGGCAAGCAAGCTACTGCCGGTCCAACAGGGACAGGTTTCTGCAGGGAGCACAGCTTTTCGAAAGGTAATTTATTTGAAACAGCGGACTCGGATGAAGTTTGAGCTCATCCACGCATCTCTATACTACACTGACCTGGGTCACCAGTACCAAACAATGGAGCGAGCTATCCGTCTATACCTATATATCTGCTACAGGCTCATATCAGCAGATAATATCAGCAAAATGATATATCGGTTTGGCTCTAAAGCAAAGTATCATTCAGGAAACGCTAAGGCAAGCTCGTCATCCGAAGACCTATAAACAGAGCATCAGGCTTTTTGAACAAACACAGCTGTCTCTTGTCACTGTATTTAAGCTTATATTTAGTAGATGCATGTATCCATGGAATTTTTATTTTGATCAACATCAAGATTTTTATGCTAATACCTAAATGAATGTTTTAAAATCAAAACAACCCTTAAAAGTAATTTTAGCACATAAATGGATGACTTTTTTTTTTTGGTCTTGGCCGGCTAGATAAGAGCAAATAGGAAGACTTGTTACTGCCAAGACATACACAGACAAGCAGCTGCTGCACAATAATAGATATATAAAATGGCCTGTAGCTGATGAAGACAGGTGGAGCTGGAGGAGGTGGAGGGTATCAGAGCCAGACAATTTAAATGTTGACCAAATAAGCTCAACGGCTGCAGTTACAGCTGAGAGCAGCTTGTGCCTTGTAGTGAACAATATGATCGCTCTATGAAATTATATAGCAAGGAAAAATCAGCCTGCACCATGTAGAGTTTCCTAACTCATATAAAAAATGTTTTGTCCTAGCACTATGCATTTTTCTGGTATGCACTGAGCACTGTATTTTGAAGACTTTTTCTAAGAGATTTTTCTTGGAGAACAGGCTTTCACACTTTTTTACTATAAAAGGGTGAGAAAATGCTATAAAACAGTGGTAGACTATATATTTCATGTCACACTGCAGGGTGTCAATTCCCTAAAATAATTTTACATTAACTCCCTATTAACAATACCATCAGGATAAATATTAAACCTGGAAAATCAACACAACTGAAAGTCTCAATTTATCTCACACACACTAATATAAAACAGTGGGAAGTCTATGTCTTCTTCACCCTCGGTGCATTAATATTTGATAGTGCTACTTAGGCATTTTGATTGCTTTGCATGAAAAAAATAAGAAATGAATGTTTTTTTATTTTATTATCCACTGGGAGCTGGTTGAGTTACAGTTTCAGATTTAATTTTACAAATACTGTCACTGAGACACTAAAACTACTAAAAAACTTTAAACAAAAAAAACTAATATTATGTACCAGTGAGGTAGTAACATGCACCCCTTGGGGCAAATTAGGAACAAAGGTGTACCCTTTCGAAAGGGTACTGCCCCATTGACAGCTTTTGTACCTTTCTTTTCAACAAAAGTGATACTTCTATAAACTTGAGCTCATCGTCTGCCAAATCAAATGCATACACACTTACCTGTCTGCTCTCATGTTTGGAGGAGGAACTGCTATAGCTGTGAGATGGAGAGGAGATCTTCTGGGACATAGTGGAACTTTTTTCCTCTGAGCTCATCTCCTGCTCTCAGTGAGAAGGAGAACGTAAAAAGGAGAGGAAGAGGAGGAACTGGAGAAGAGGAAAAGAGGGAGGGGGAACCGACAGCTCAGCAGTTGTGGGTCTCCATTTGCTTGTTCTTCCTAAGCTTGGACACAGTGTTCGAGCCTGTGGACAGACGAAGAGAGAAAGAAAAGATTGATCAGGAGATGTATGTGAAAGGCAACCTCAACACGATGTCAGGCTTTTATCTGTACAGGTAATGAACACCACTCGCCCACCACAGGATATCAGATAGCAGAATTATCTGAAAGTATAAAGGCTTGGTCAGCAAGACACACAATCTGAGGGTTGTTTTGAGGAAGGATGCCAGCGTGAATCACTGGAGATACTATAGATGCCATCCCCGGATCATCTCCCACTCTCTCAGCTTCTTCTTATGAAAGTTATGAAAAGTGTGGGGGCTGCATTGAACACACATCGACTTTATGAATCTGTGCTTCATTTATAGCAGTGACAGACGTCACAGATCGCCGCTCTGTAGTAACCATCCTTCCTTCCCTGTCTCATCTCTTCCACACTGCTCTGTCTTTCTCTCAGTGTGGTTCTCACATGAATGGAGAAACAGAATGCAAATGTCCTCTTGCTTTGTGTCTGGGTTTGTTTGATGTCATGTGTCACGACAGCACCATATGCACACTTGTGTTACAGCACCTGTGCTGGTTATTAACGCAGGTTACAGGGTGTTGGATAGATACACATCAGATACACACAAATATGAGACATAAATTAACAAAACTGTCACAATAAGTTTGAAATCAGTTTAAATCAGTCTAAAATCACCAACCTACAGACTTGTATGTCGCCAAGGCTGATGTATGAATGAACTAATATTTGGTATTTTTTAAATGATCGTGTTGGTCGATACATTTTTCTTTTTGGGCAGTAAGTGCTCTGTTGGTTACCAGTTTTCTTGCTTTTTATTAATGTCTTTCTTTCTTTTGTTTAAATGCTAAATAGAATGTACTTCAACTTCAGAACATAGGATCAACATATTTTAAACAGATTCTTAAATCCCACAATATAAAATAAATCAGTTTTTTTTATCAAGTTAAAAATTAATTTTCAATTGATTTGTTTTTTAAATAACTATGTCTAATTAATATTAAAATATATATAAATATTTGCAATATGCACAACTGTTATTCAAGTGTTATTTACATATCACATATATCAGCTTTATATTGCTTTATATTTGATCACTAACAACATACTACACAATATGGAAGATGAACGAGTCGCTTTTTGACATGCCCATTAATAACATATTAGCTTTTTATTAGTCCTTATAAAGCACATATTCTGCATGACTATATTCTACATCCCTAATCCTACCCAATTACCTAAATTTAACGACTAACTTACTAATTAAAAAGTCATAGTTAATGGTTTGTTAATAGTGAGAATTGGACTTTAAAATAAAGTGTGAACAAATTATGATTTGCGGAAGTGGATCTTATGTGCAAAGCCTTTGTATAATTTTATATTGTGGCTGAGATTTTTTTTCCTAGCATGTCTTTTGAAAAGCATATTCAAGTCTGTCTCTCCCTCAGTTTTCATCATTATGAGCAGTAGCACAGGTCACAATATGGGACACGGGAATGCAGCAAGGTTAATTAGATTAGTTTTGCCCCCTTCATTTCCATCGGCCTGTCAAGTGAATCTCAATAGAAACACACAAACCTCTCTCTCACGCTGCTGTCTCACGCTCTCTCACTCCGTCTTTTAGGGAAATTATACTTCAGCTTAAGCTGCCTAAAATTCCTCTTCTCTGGGAGTAGGACACAGGAAATTGTGAAAATGTAGTATGCGGTATGTCCACTCTTCAGCTGATGTGTAAGCTGCACATGGGCAAACTATGATTTAATCACTTCCTGTGAGGATGGAGTAATCTGTTTCTTAATTCACCAGCCTCAGTGCACTTGTGTTCATTTGACCTGACATGCTTTTACTTGGATGACTGAAAACCTAGAACACAAGCTGACATTCTGTCATTGAAACTGTCTTATCATATAACATCCACCTTGCATCCAAAGTGAACAGCCAAGACAGGTTGCCATTTACACCTGATATTTCCATGCATTCAAATGATTCAAATCAATGAGAGGGTCTTTCCGATTACATTCATTTAAGTCAATATGTCACTATAAGCATGCTGTTGAACCCAACTTGCCTGAATTTAATTTATTTTTATCACAAATGTTATAGGATCACTAAACAATTAAACCTACAGTAACAGAAAGGGTGTTTGTTAAGCACTTTAGTTTATTACATTTCAGTATTTGCTCTTTATACCTTTACAAGGAGTTGTGTTGTGACCTTCAAAACACCAAGAGAGATTTGTTGTCTATTTCTAGTGTCATTTTAGGTGAAAAAAAAACAGCTGGATATTTTCATTTAGGTTTCCTCTTTTATTAAAGAGGTTGTGTGTTTCTTTTCATCTAAGATGAATTGAATCAGTCAGCATGAAGTCAATTGTTTGACTTGTACGGCAACTTCCTAAACCTCTTACTGAGCAATTGAGCATACAGATACAGCCAATTACGGTCGCAGCATGTAGCCGCTTTAAGTAGCTGTGGTGACTGGTTTGTTCCGGTAATCAGACTCCTGGTTGTGAGTAAACGGCACTCTCCACCGCCGCCTGTCTCACCTCACCCCGTGCCACTTCAGAAGCCAACAGAGAGCAGCTGCCTCCATGTGCCGCCTCTATTATTTATTCATTCACTTTCCACTGATCACACTCAACACACACACACATACTGTACCAATAAGTGGCAGACATTAAAGACATGAAACTTGAAAGTTTGTAAAGTTTCAAAAAGTGATTGAATTATTTTAAAGGCAAAATCAAAATGGATCAACAAAGACAAATGTCATAACACCTAAAATATTCACTTTCTTTTTTACCCTGTGAAAATTTGAAATGATGTGGATTTCTGCATTGATTACTCTGTGGTCTGATCTCCAACCAGGTCTCTAATGCTGTTTGTTCTTTCACAAACACCATTCTTATTCAGTGTTTTCAGACAATGGACACCTGAATAAAGCCTTACACTGCTTTGTACAGTTTTCTGGAGGTCCACTGCTGTTATTCATCTGTTCTTTCAGTTCTCTCAGGATTGCCTGCTGTGTTCTTCACAGGATGTCTGCTTAAGGGACAGAAGAGAGCAGTCCAGGTCTTCAGCAATGCTTTTGTAGCCTTTTTCAGCTTTGTGCATCATTGTAATGCATTTATTAAAGGTCCTGCGAAAGCTTTTGAGATTGAGGCATGATTCACATTCAACAATATTTCTTAAGAAGGACAGATTTGTCAGTAAACAGGTTTTTATTTAAAGAGCCCGGCACCTGTGTGACCAACACTTCCAATCTCATTTCCTTAACTGACTCCAATTATCTTTTGAAGTCTATTATTGTTTTCTTCTTTTTTCAGCCTCTCCTGTCCAAGATTGTCTATAATTGTGACATATATATTTATATTGTTTTATAATTTTAGACAAAGATCAGAGCAAATTTAATGAGTAGTCAATGCAGGAATTCAGATAGGGTTCCCAATTCTAACCTTTCTGTTGTATATTAAAAACTAGTCATGATGATGAACTAGTCCAACACCTGACAACATGATTTCCAAGGAGGATTTGTTCTTTAAAGCATTTTATTCTGCTTAGTACGAAGATCTTTAGTTGTTACTAGGGCTGTGCAGATAATAGAATGAGAGTATCATGCGCATCTTGTCTGTAAAGCCGGTTCTGTGATTAGTAGTAAATCTCCATCACGTGCATTCAGATGGAGCAGTGTCAGGATTCTGCCCTGACAGTCTTGTCTGTCTGTCTTTGTTTAATGTGTCTTTGTTTATTTTGTGCCTGAGCACATGGCTGTCTTTGTTTGTGTTGGCCATGTGCTCCTCTTGTCTTGCTCCTTGTTTTCAATCACATTGTTTAGTCCTTATTGTCTATTGTGGTCACCTGATCCTCGTGTGGTCTGCTCCCTTTATATTGTGCTTATTTTCCTCTTGTCTTGCTGGTTAATTTTGTGTGAGCTTCATGTACATTCTTGTTGCTTGTGTCTTGTTGGAGTTTGCCTTTCAGTGTTTTGCATCCAGTCTGGTTTAATATTTTTCCACATGTTAAATTCTAGTTTTTCACGAGTTCACACTTACATATAATAAACTAAGTAAAGGTGTATTTGGCAAATGCTGTGGGGAGGGGAGAGGGCTCAGAGCTCGGTTATTACTCTCAATCCTGGGGTACTTCCCTTGTCCAGGAAGAGGGGTCCGAGCTCAGGTTTTAGCCCGGAGCCAGAGCACTCGCCTATTGTGTGGACTGTCTTCCAACCTCGTCCTTTTGTGTTCCCATTTTGTTAATAAACTCTGTTTCCTCTTTTCATTCTGCATCTGGGTCCTCCCTTGCCAAACCGTGACAGAGCAGCATTTACTACACAGAGCAGTGATGCACATGATGGATATTCACTACTAATAGTAATCTTAGTACTGGCTTTTCTTACGAGAATTTGATTATTTGCACAGCCCTAGTTGTTACAGTTTGCAAGGAAGAACTCTCTGAGAAAGCTGTTCGCTTATAGAAACATCAAACGTCTTTTCAGTCAGACTGCACAATATTTATATTTGCTAAGTCTTCATTAACGTCATCGTCTGCCATCATTTCTGATGCTCACCTACATAGAATTTAAAAAGTTTAGCAAAAACCCAAGCACTTGTAGTAATGTTGCCAATGTTTTGCCTCAAAAAGAAAAAAATTGTGTTCTACTCAAACCATCTTTCAATTGAACACAATATAATTTCAATGTTACGATCATTATTTGAAGAAAAATTCAAATAAAAAGATGGCAAACCTATTAAGTGTGCACCAGGCTTAGGACCAATTATTCAAAAAGTTATTTAGGTAATTCACAAACTAGTCACTTTGAAAATGTGAATTGCTGTTCATCAGTATTTTATGTTCATTAAATTTTTTACCAAAACTCTATATGCTGATCAAAAACATAAATGGACATGTTATGCATTAAAGGGACAGTTTACCCAAAAATTAAAATTCTGTCATTAATTACCCACCCTCACGTCGTTCCAAACCTGTAAGACAGGACTATTCAAATCTTGCCCTGGAGGGCCAATGCGGTTGCAGAGTTTGGCTCCAACCCTGACCAAAGTCACCTGCATGTGATTTTCTAATGATCCCAAAAACATTGATTAGCATGCTCAGGTGTGTTTGACTAGGGCTGGAGCCAAACTCTGCACCGCATTGGCCCTCCAGGGAATGATGTGAATAGCCCTGCTGTGAGACCTTTGTTCATCTTCAGAACACAAATTAAGGCTACGTCCACACAAAGCCAGAGCTTTCCCTATCTGATCTTTTTTTTTTTTAACCTCATCTCAAGAAATATCTGCATGTACACGACACCACAAAACCTACCCAAAACGATGTAGTATACATGCCAGACCAGTATGTGATGCTGTAATTCTGCCATACAGCATAAAAGAATATTATTGTGTAGGCTGCATAAATATAAAAATGTAATGATGGATAGTCATTGCGTGTATTAGAATTAGGCTATCTATTTGCAATTCGGCCTATTACTACTTATAATGATGAATTAAATTGGCTAATTAATTGAACAATCGTGCCAATACACACACATATATATTAACTGACTCATCGCGCAGTGCTTTGGTGGATTCCTGCTTGTCCCGTAGATGATCTGCTCACGCGCTTTAACTTTGCGCACGAGCAGATCGGTTTCTTCGCTTATGAAGCTTTCAGCCTTTCCGCCAACAAACTGTGCCATGTAAATAGCGGTCCGCCATGGCGTGGACGTTGGAGGCGTGACGTGTGGGCTTTTGCGTTGAGGGCGTCTGGAAACTGTGACATTACCGTGAGGAAAAAAACATCATCCAAAACAAACCATGGCGAACAGTCAGATTCAGTCGTATATTTATGATCCAGAATCAGATCCAGAGGCTGAAATTGAACAAGAGCAGCAGCATCAACGACTACAGCAGGACGTCTCTATGTGGTATGTATTGAAACTGTATATATTTGCTTAGCTGTTTATTAGTTTTACTCACTGCCTGCGGTTCCAACACACGATCGTGACCCTTTTTCGTTGGGATTGCATCATCCTTAAGAAATAAACGATACGCAAATCCGGCGTCAAACTGGGCCTTGTTTGTAAAACAAGCATCTTCGAAATGCAGGGAACAAACAAAAACACTTGCACAACTCTGTTGATGCTCTGTAAAAATAAACTCCATCCACTGGTCCCTTAATGCTGTTTTTTTTTGGTAATCTGTGCAGGGTTGTCTTGCCCTGGCAACCAAAAACACACTTCTGTGACATTTCACGACGCTCTCGCTCTGATCAGAGAACGTCTGTGCTCTCAGTGCTCTGCTCTATGGGAGCGCACGCTCTTCCGGCAGAAGTGCCCTCAGGACCCATATAAGGAAATTCCGCTCCATCTAACGTCTCACAGACCCATACTCGAAAAAAACTTTCCGAAACTTGTGACAAGCTGGAAGGAGTATTTTGGGAGCAAAAATACTCCTTCAAACGTACAACTTTGTCCATGTGTAGCATGGGAATCCAACTCTTTAACAGTGTAAAAAACTCAGTATGCATGAAATAGCATTTCACCCCCCCCTTAAATTTTTGGGTGAGCTATCCCTTTAACTAACCTTACACAAGCAGAAATACACAAAGCACACATGGGCAAACAAGCATACTGTATAAATCATGCAAACAGACACACAATAGCCATCTTACAAACCTGCAGAAGTGCAAACACATGCACACACGGTATGTAACCCTAGCTTTAGGAAGCCGGCTGTTTTTCTGAAGAAAATCTCTCGGCATTGAGTCAAGTCTTACTGTCCCTATGTGCAATTGAATACAGCATATTACAGGCTATTTTCCAACATGCCAAAACAGACACAGGGACAGAATGCTTTGAGTTGTAAATATAGGTGTTGATATCAGTTAGATCTGAGCTATTTATGTTCTTCACATCCTTTCTTAAGAATCTGATGGTTAAATGCTGACTGATCCATAAATAGCACTTTTGTTGTATATGGTTCATGAGTTAAGGTTCATAAGATTGTTTTCAGTGGCAGCTTGCCGTCTGTAATCAAGGGGCTCAAGCTCTTGACTTCAAAGAAATAGTTCAACCAAAAAAAAGTATTCTGGCATCATTTACTCTCCCTCATATCATTTCAAACCCATTTAACTGTCTTCTACAAAAAATATACATTTTGAAGAGCTTCTTCATGTACTTAAACCTTATAAGAATATGACAACAGTAGTCTGTGTGATTTTAGACTAGATGTATTCCGAAGCCATATAGTGTTTTGTGAACAACGAACTGAAACTGAAGTTATCCCACACTGATAATCTCCTCCTATCGCGCTCCTACAGATCAATCTGACTCATTAAAGAGGCATTTTCAGACAGAATAGGAAGAATAAAATATTTTTTTTATGTTTTACTGGTTATAGGCAAAATGTAAAGCCAACCATTTTGGGGGCAGTGCTGGATGGTTCTAGATTATGAACACAAGCATAAAGTCATATTACTGGAGGTTTATGTTAAGCTAATGGTAAACAGGTGCCTTTGTAGCCTTCACATAAAAAAAAAAAAAAAAAAAAAAAAAAAAAAAAATTAAATTAAATTTGCAGTGGAAAAGTGGAAAACGTGAAAAAATGGAAGCTGTGATTGCCAAAACTAACTAAACTAAACTAAAAACATAAAGTAGTAACATTTTAGGAATTACAGATTAAACTGAAATTTAAAGTAAGAAAAAACATAATTCAGTTATATGTTACAGTACTATACTAGCCTAATGAAGTAGTTTTAACAGCATGATATACATAAAACCCTATTGTACATAACTGATAAATAGAAAAAAAAAAGATATTTCAGTGAAAATCCATAAAATATCAAGTGACACATAATTCAGCAAATTTACTGTTCTTTATCAGCTCAACCCTGAGATCCAGCTGAGCCGGGTAAGAAGTTCTGACTGGTGAATCTCGGGTGCTTAAGTCATACAAGAGACAAACTAAGGAAGTGGGGTACATCATAGCGCTCCAACCCACAGACAGCTGGTTAAAATGAAAGATTCATTAATGCTGTGGGCATTCCAAGACCCTCTCACACAATACATCAATTATACACACAGAAATAACAAGCAGATACACAGACTCTTCATTTCATTCTTTAATCAAAACTCTGTCATGGCAGGAAAAGTAACAGCTGTTAGTTAGCACTATTTATGACTTATTCATTATTGATGAGTGGAGCAAGCGAAAGGGAAATGGACCAACAGACTTGTTTTAACAGAATCACAAGAGCAATTAACTCTTTGCATTATACATAGCCTATATATTCAACACAGCAAAGAGACGCCAGTCTCACATTTTTAGTTTGAATGTATAGTTGAGATGTGTGACCTACTGTATATACAGTGTTGGGAAGCTTACTTTGGAAATGTAACAGGTTACAGGTTACAAGTTACCCTATTTCAGGGGTAGACAAGTTTGTTCCTTGAGAGCCGCAGCTCCAGTTCAGCTCCAACCCTGAAAAAAACCCTCACCTGCCTTTAGCCTTAGTAATCCTGAAGACATTGATAACTTATTCAGGTGTGTTTGATTAGGATTGAAGCTGAACTCTACAGGAATGCAGCTATCTAGGCCAACCCTCTACGGACACCCTGGCAATTGAATTGCCACTGGCTACACACACATATATATATATATATATATATATATATATATATATATATATATATATATATATATATATATATATATATATATATATATATAGTACAGTCTTAATTACAGTCTTAAGTATAGTCTTAACATCAGTCAGTCAAGCATTATATTATTTAATAATATAACTTTAGTAATTAGAAATAAACTTGATAACCATGGTTGAATGCATATTAGTCATTTTAAATGAACATTACTAGACTGGGGGTGGTGCTTTTTTGGTCATTCAATGTTTCTGTAAAAAAAAAAAAATTGGTAAACAAATTTACAAAAAATACTGATAAGATAATTATGATACAAATTCTACTAATAAGAACTATAAAATGCACTAAGGATTACTAAGGATTAATGAGCCGCTGGATTCATGAGTATTAAATAATCAGGTTTTGCGCATTCGCTCAAACTTATTTGCTGAAATAAAAACAGGGACTGAGATTGCAGCCAATGAGATTGCCATTTGTGCATTAGCTTTGCCCACACTACCAGAGAACACGGCAGTCCTTAAAAGCTGAAGAATTCCAAGTGAACGCCATTATTTCGACACACTAGAGTTTAAGGTACGTCAAATACAGGTGCATTGCACATCGATTTCAGATGAACTGAAAAACAGTACAAATCGCTTGACGGAGAGTGAAACTCTGAAGGGCTCAGTCAGAGTGTTCGGCGAGTGAAGATATATATGTGCTTAACTTATACTTAGCCTCAAACTAATTTATTAGCCATTGGCTAATATTAGACATCATTTAGTCACCCAGAGTGAAGATTTAGTTGCAAATGTGAGTGATTTACCTGCAATGTAGAGGGTTGTAGGACTGAACTTGCCTACCCCTGCCCTATTTAAAATGTTATCAGTGTAACTATTTCAATTACTTTGTTTTAGTGACGTAACTGATTAAATTTGATTACTTTTTGATCACTTTTCTACATTTCTAACAAATGTTTTCAACTGTTAATCATTTTGAAACTTTTAAAGCAGGCACGGTTAACCTTACATTTGTACTGAACACTGATTACAGCCAGACATTCAAAATTATTATAAAAGATTATAATAATCATTTAATTTTAAAGCTCAACCCTACACAAAATCAGACTTTAACATCACTCTTTTCTTTTAGAGCATTCTAAAAATGTATATATATATAATGTACATTAAATGATAAATGACATGTAATTACTGTAATGCCAATGCAATTAAAATACATAATTATATTGTATTTAATTATTTATTTCTTGCATTAATGAGAGAAATTATTGGGGGGTTATGCAAGAATTGTGCTGAAAAAAAAAAATGACAGTCATGAAAATTTAGCCATAATGCAAAAATATTGGTAAATCTTTAAAAATTAAGTAATTGTCAGCTACATGTATCAGCCTAACTTTCTATACCAAAGTATTCCTAATAAAAACTGTATGCTAAGAGATTGACAACTCCCATAGAATAATATTTGTTATTATTTATAAGCAGACCAAATGTGATAGAGAAAATGAAACCAAACTAAACCAAACAACAGTGAGCCAAACTTTCCCTTAAGATTATGCAAAGATGCAGCACAGCAGAAAGACACAGTGACAACCACCTCTGCGGGTCGAGACCCTGCACTTGTTAGCGCACAAAAACGCGGGTGTGACGTCATACCGGCTAGGTGACAGGCAGCTCTCTCTATGTTTGCAGCCCTGCAATTTAATCTGTCTGTCACAGGGTGCAGCGTATTGTATGTTTCTTTTGAAAGTGAGCATGGCACAGACAATGCCAAAAATAACTACCACACAAAGCTCTGACAGAAAACGAATGACAGTGGTGGTGCGACAGGGCAGCTGTGGACGGATGTAGAGCTATAATGTTCCAGAAGATGACAGGGTGATGTTAAGGGGTCTCACTTAATGTAGAAAGCCCAAATCTCTCTCAAACATACATAAAAACACCCACATGCAAATACACGTTGAATAATTGCTCTACATTGTTCTAATATTTTAAAAGTATATAATTAAACCACAGAACACTTTATTATTGTAAATGAAAGAGGCAGTTTCAGTCACAGACAGGCGTAAATGCACTGGAGTGATCGTATAGGCAGATTATCATTAACCCACAGCCGGGGTAAGCGGGATAATCAGGAGGATTTTACAGTGGGCTGGAGTAATTGGCAGTATTACAGGAGCGATGGAGCTTGATTAACGAGGTATACACCTTGCAGCAGTAACCTGATGGTGGTTTAGCAGACTGGAGTACATTTAAGGGGGTTATGACACACAGAGCTTGTTAGATGAATGGCTATGGTGAAGGTTTCTTCGCAACTTGTGCCTGCACAAAGCCTTGGCAAACATATCAAGCAAGCACTTATTCACCTACGGGGATACTGACATGCTAGAGCTAGAATTTATGACACAGGCCTGTATTTCCCTCAGGAGAATCTGGTTTAATGAAGTACATTCAGCTGTATTTATACAACCTCTACGAAAACCGATGCTCTTTGGAGACCTCTGGTTTAATTGTGTTTTAGGTTTATAACTAGCATGAGATTAGTGAGGTATTTGGCTGCATAAGATTTATTTCACATGTTCAAAACAACTCAAAAAGAGTTGACATTGACAATATGTATAACTTGTGGTGAAGTTCTTTTATTTAAGCTAATGTCCTTTATGTGTCCTGAGATAAAAACAGTGTCTAAAAAATAACTCTTTGGCTGAGCATGATTCATTCATGGACAGTGCTTCCATGTGACCAAATCATGTTATTTAGTCACAAGTTATTTGGATATTTCCAAAGTTCTGGCATGAAACTCTAGATGGCTCAGTCTGATAGGTCGAACTCAATCTGACATAATGACATCATTATTCCATGGCAAAGATGATTGTTTCTCTCCTGTATCACCAGCCAATGAGCTCGCTGCTCAGCATTCAAATACTTTGCTAGTTCTGCTGTAGCAGTTGCTGCGCACTTCAGAAACCTTCCCCAGTTCCGCCTGTATAGATCTGCTATGGGGTGATCATGCATGGGGATTATTTTATATGTTATATGCACAGCAGCAATATTTCTTACTTGCTTACATCAGCATGTTGTGGATGTATTGGCAGTAGCAAGTCTCGGTACTTACTCTGGAGGCAGCAGCAGTGAAGCAGATCTATCCCATCGAGACCAAACACATTAAAGGGATACTCCACCACAAAATGGTTCCAAACCCGCAAAAGCTTCGTTCATCTTCGGAACACAATTTAAGATACTTTGGATGAAAACCGAGAGGCTTGTGACTGTCTCAATGACTGCCAAGTAAATTGCACTGTCAAGGTCCAGAAAAGTATTACAGACATCGTCAGAATAGTCCATCTGCTGTAAGTGGTTCAATCAGAATTTTATGAAGCGACGGGAATACTTTTTGTATGCAAAGAAAACAAAAATAACTACTTTATTCAACAATTCGTCTCCTCTGTGTATCTCTGCATCAGCCTAGTGCATTAAAATTGGAATAATTACTTCACTTTTTAGTTTGGGACTTCTTGTTAGTATTCCACGTCAACTGATCACACTAACAATCTTCCCCTTTTCTGTAGCTCTCAAATATCTTTTGTGTGTTTTAAAGACATTGATAATATCAGAGAGCTCTGCCAGAAGGAAACATTAGCAGTGAATAACAGCTTAAGTTTCAGTCTTGATCCGCATATAGAAATATCATACAGATACACAAGTCATGGGAATTACTGAAAAAATAATAATAATCTGTAATACTGGTGTGGAATAACCTAACAACATGATGAAGCTAAGGATGTGCTGACCAAATTTTCACATTTAGTGAACTAAACTTCAACAATCTGATCCCTGTAGCACTGCAGTTCCAGTATACAATAGATGTCAGTCTGAAGTCTGGCCTCTGGTGCTACACGTCAAGTAATATTACACTGGATGACTTGAACAAGACGTAGTCTTGAAATCAGACATGGTTTTATTTTGAGAGAAGATAAAACATATATGACTGCAGAATTCTATACTACAATATTGGGGGAGTATCTGGATGAATGAGCACGGACATAGAGGAAAATCGACAGAGACCAAACAGGAACACAAAGTGAGAGAGAATACACACTCTTAGAAATATGTGAAGGAAAAACAACACGCTTTATCTGTAGCACTCTAATTTACACATTTTGTGTCATTATTAAATAAAAATGTGTAGAAAAGAATAACCTCTTTTACACACATTTCTGTGTAGTTTAAAAATCAACACAACTTTTATTTTATTATTTTATTTTATTTTATTTTTATTAACACAATATGTGAAGACCAGTGTGCTAACACTTCTATGTAGTTTTTAAATATGTCCATTATTTAAATTAGCTAGTGTGAACTAGGGATGCACCAGTTCACCGGCCATAAACCGTATAAACCGGTTTTTGGTCTTTTTTTCTGCCCATTTTTCCGGAAGTGCGCCCGCGTGCACATACTATGGGGTGTGCACGGATAGACGAACATTCGAATATTCGTTCTGCTCTAATTATTTAGATAAATAAAAATTATATTCGAATATATATATTTTTGCTTGCCATAAAAAAAATGTATTAAAAAAAGTCCACAATAAAACCTAATTCGGTCACTTTATGTGATTCTCCACCCTATATTTGAAGATGTATGCAAGCAAAAAATAATTAATTAATGAATAAGAACTGGGCTCTTCAGTACTTCAAATATGCCGTGGAGAATCACAGAAAGTGACTGAATTCAAGAAGATTGTTGCGTCATCTCTCAAGCAACTAATAAACAACGCTAACTTGGAGAATGCAGTGAAAACTCCTCTTCTCGCGTCCGCCCTAGACCCTCGGCCCAAACATCTCAGGTTTCTCGATGAAAACATGAGAGAAGTAAGAAAAAATACTTTTTTTATCAGAACATTATCAGAACATTTTCCTTGATGCGAGTGGTGCGGATGCAGCCGCCATCAACGATGAAGAGGATGCAATGCCCACTCGTCAGAAAAGGCTGAGCCAGTTCTTCAGCGATGATTACAGAGAGTCCAGCTGAGACGAGTGGGAACAGTTCTACCAGAAAGACTCGGGAGATAGAGGAATGTACGAAGCATACATTTATTGACAGCTCAGCGAGCACAATTATAAATTTATTTGGCGGAAGGCCCCGTCCATGGTTCGTAATCCGAGGGTAGCGAATCTGCATTTCCTGCCTGAAGACGAAGGCAGGGGCGCAGCAGACCCCCCTGGAAGGTAAGGACAGGACCATCCTGGTGGTGGTGGGGAGGGTGGAGGTTGTTGTCGCGTTGGCATCTGCGAACTCAAACATGTGTAAGTACGATCTTTTATACAGGAGTATAAAGACGTGATTGGATAATGATGAAGGTAATTAATGACGAAGTGATTGAGTCTTCCTGGCAGAACTTAGGCTAAAGCTTCCATTTCTTGCTGGAGTCATGTATTCCACCAGATGAGGAACCCATTCAGTGGTGAAACGAAAACACGAAGCGCTTCACAAAACTTATTTGCTTAGCACACCGTTATTTGTGAGTCCCGCCAACGTCTGTTCCATCAGAGCGCGTTTTCTCCGCGTCCGGCTGTATTGTTAACAGACTAAGGAGATGACTTTCCCCGATCATGTTTACATGCCTGTGTTTCTTAAGAAGATCATGTAAAACAAAAGAAAAGAAAGCAAAAAAGATTTGCTGACAGTTTCAAAATTAAGTGTAGCATTCTGTACAATAGCCTAATTGCTGCAGGCTGCTTTACATTTTTTTTTTTGCTTTTAATCTGTACTTTTGTTTGTTTGCACACATTGTTAAAGGTTTTCAGCTACAAAACACAATGTGTAATGTTCAAGCTTATTGTGTAAGCTTGTTCAAAAATGATGGAAACAATAAATGTTGCTGAAAAATAACGTCTATCTCATTAAACTTAATTTAAATAAACAAATATTCAAATATGATATTTGTGGAAAACGCCCATCCCTAGCACATACTACATTGTAATCGTTCGCTATGTAATTTGTGTGGAAGTATTTCGAAATCTGTGCGCAGGGCACGGGCAGCCGTTTAGCACTGGAAGTGCAGAGCTACACGTTTGAGGCACAGATAGCAGGAAGCGAACAGCCGTTGTTGTACTGGCGCACAAATAAGAGGCCCTTTCCTGCGCTCGCTGAAGCTGCACGAGCGGTCCGCGCCCTGAACACGAGTAGACCGTGAACAGATGTTCAGCTCAACTTCTCACGTGTTGGATGAGAAACGAAACGGACTAAACTGTGACAAAACTTAAATAATTTTTTTTTGTAAATTAGAACTTGCATACATGTTTGAAAAGCCAGAAGTAAACGTCAGTTCTGTATAGGATGATTATTTTTATTTTACCTTAAAATTATATAGAATTAATTTGATTTAAAAATCACCTGCTGTAGACCACTGAAAATAAGTTGCATTCATCCAATTAAAACATTTTAGGGTAATGATCCACATCCATATGTTTTTACTTGAGACAATAAGTTATTTTTCATTGGCTCAAGTAAAAAATATATAGATGTGAATCATTACGCTATTTTTTTTTTTTTATTGGATGAATGAAACACTTTGTATCTTTGTTTTATTCTCACCAACATTATTTGATTTTAACATTTTGGAATAATGTATTTATATAGCATACTTTTATTTAGTCTCACTGGTAAAGACCTTTTTTAAATTTAAAACCAAATTAAAAAACTAAAACAAATACTGAATGCTGATTAAGAAACATCTTATTGAATGTGTGTTGATTGTGTTGTTTGGACTGTAGAACTATGCAGTTATTGCCTTTAATTTCACATGGTTAATCTTTTCATTTAAGACCAGTTCTCTGTAGTTTCAACCCAATTCAAAAACAAAAGCTAAATGCTGATGTCTGTACCATCTATGTTTGTATTGAATGTAGGCTACTTACTGTGCAGATACTGACGTTAGTTTCAGATGGTTACGGCTTTTGTTTTCAAAATTTATTTGGCCTATTAAATACCAAATAAACATCTTGTTTATACACACTTTCCTTCTTTCTTGTTTGTTGCTTAAAGATAAAAAAAATTGGAAATCGGTATCGGAATCGGCCAGTTTGCTTGTAAAAAATCAGTATCGGAATCAACCATGAAAAATCATGATCGTGCATCCCTAGTGTGAACCAATAGGGATTAATGTTAGTGTCTTTGAAATAATCCAGTCAGCTCATAATCATTTTAGTCTGTAATGATAGTGTGGTGGCATTTCATTTACTTCTGTATTGTTGTAAAGTAAAATATCGTATTTATACCATAATCGCTTTATTATGTTAATCGACCACCATGTCCCGCCAATTCGAGCTGGACCCTGCTACAAGATTCCTGAGGTAAGCTGTACTTGAAATCAAATTTTCTTAAAGGGGGGTGAAATGCTCGTTTTCACTCAATATCCTGTTAATCTTGAGTACCTATAGAGTAGTACTGCATCCTTCATAACTCCAAAAAGTCTTTAGTTTTATTATATTCATAAGAGAAAGATAGTCTGTATTGATTTTTCCCGGAAAAACACGACCGGCTGGAGGCGTGACATGTGGGCAGAGCTAAAGAATCACGAGCGCCAGTAGGCTTTTGCGTTGAGAGCGTCTGGAAGCTGTGACACAGATCCAGAGGCTGAAATTTAACAAGAGCAGCATCAGCAACAACGTCTTTTTGTGGTATGTACTAAAACTGTATATATTTGCTTGGCTGTTTTGGAAAATGACTAAGTTCCACTTTATGTCGTTTTTTTTTTTTTTTTTTAAGCTGTACATGTGGAAAGTGCAGTTTGATGACAACATCGCATGTTGTTTACTTGATGTGCTTAGGTGCCTATAGCTAAGTTAACAACACAGAGATATTTGAAGCAGTTTTACTCACCGCATGCGGTTCCAACTAGGGATGCACCGAAATTTCGGCCACCGAAAATTTTCGGCCGAAAATGGCCTTTTCGGTTTTCGGCCGATAGACTTTTATCACCGAAACAACACGGCCGAAATGTTGTGATGACGCAAACAGAAACCGCGACCTGCACGTGCACCTGCATAGCAAAGACCACGAGCTCCGCGCGACATTCACTTCACACCAGTGAGAACATTCTCTCTCTTCATATTCCTTTATTCGCAGCACTAAAACGTCTCCTAACAAAGAGATTAAGACGGACCACGAAGTGAAAACAAAGAAAAGTACAGTCTTATAAAGTCTGTTAGCACACGTCTCACTGAGATCTTTTCGGATCCTCTGCACTTCATCGCGAATGTGCTTGATCCGCGTTCTAAAGACCATTACTTGGATGCGGAAATAAGGCAGCGCGCACGAGAAATGATCCAGGCCGCGCTAGATGCGGAGAACCCGCGTGGAGACGGAGAAGCGCCAAGCGCAGGAGACAGATCAGAGCGCAGAAAAAAAAGACTCGTCTCTGCACCAGATGAGTGCCATGCACCATCGTTGTCTGATATGTTCAGTGGAATTCTGCAAGAAAGTGCCTCAAATAATAATAATACGTTGGCTATTTTGTTCTTATACACACACACAAACATATATACATACATAATATCAGATTGTAGCCATATTTATGCTAGATTTTCTGCTAGATTTCTGCTTTAATTTGATAAAAATCTTTATTTATGCCCTGGCCCTATTTAAATACACTCTCTCAAATATTTCTCAAATGTCAGGCAGATGACAAGCTCAACTGCTCAACAGCTAGATGGTTATCTGTCTGAAGTCCCCCTCCCCAGAAGTGATAACACTCTTGCCAACTGGAGAAGTGATGCACTTTCTAGTCCTACACAGAAAAATTTAAAATGCACTTCACCTAAATGCACTTTGTTTTTATGAGAAAACTGTTCATTTTAAAACCTTTCTGCAGGCCAGTAGGCCTGTACATTATTGTTAAATATACACATGAGTGGGATAAATTTTTAGTTTGATTTTTATTTTATACTGTGCATTGTTGCAATGTGCTTAATAAATATTTACATCATTTGTAATTATGTATTTTTATGTTTTTTTTTTAATAAGTTATGTAATTGTAATTATCTTTGAAACTTTAATATTAATTCATGCAATTGCAATGTCTTAATTTTAGTAAAGTTAGTACACGGTCATAGCAATAAATGCAATGGTACTAATAATTGGGATAATTTATTTCGGTGTTTCGGTTTCGGTTTTCGGCCTTGGTTTTCTCTTTTTCGGTTTTCGGTTTCGGCCAAGAATTTTCATTTCGGTGCATCCCTAGTTCCAACACACGATCGTGACCCTTTTTCGTTGGGACTGCATTATCCTTAAGAAATAAACGATGTGCAAATCAAGCGTCAAACTGGGTCTTGTTTGTAAAACAAGCATCTTCGAAATGCAGGGAACAAACAAAAACACTTGCACAACTCCGTTGATGCTCTGTAAAAATAAACTCCATCCACTGGTCCCTTAATGCTGTTTTTTTTGGTAATCTGTGCAGGGTTGTCTTGCCCTGGCAACCAAAAACACACTTCTGTGACATTTCGCGACGCTCTCGCTCTGATCAGTGACCGTCTGTTGTGCTCTCATTGCTCTGCTATACGGGAGCACGTGCTCTTCCGGCAGAAGTGCCCTTAGGACCCATATAAAGGAAATTCCGCTCCATCTAACGTCACACAGAGCCAAACTCGAAAAAAAACTTTCCGAAACTTGTGACAAACCGGAAGAGGTATTTTTGGAAAAAAAATACTCCTTCAAACGTACAAATTAATTTTTGAAACTTTGTCCATGTTTAGCATGGGAGTCCAACTCTTAGAGTAAAAAACTCAGTATGCATGAAATAGCATTTCACCCAACCCCCCCCCCCCTTAACGTTAAATTAACAAAATCAATGTTTCCTGCTGCTGTTGTTTTAATACTGTTTTAAAGGTGCAGGCACAGCGACATACTGTAACATTAGCTGAAGCACATTAGTCACATAACGTAACTTTACTATAAACCAAGCAGCTTTCTGATGGTTAGCACAACTAAAACGTGTTGAAATTTAATTTCAAATCAACACACTTTCAGACAAAATTCCAGAGAGTGAACAGACCTTTACAAATGACTGAATTTAGCATGTAAAATTATACCAAGAAGTGGTAAATATGACCGCACTTTTAAACTCTGTATTTCACTATGTTTTTGTTCAAAAAAACAGAACAAGAAAGAAAGAATTAGTGCTAGCAATGCACTTTTATTTATTATGTGTAAAGTAGTGGTAGATTATTTAAAGGTTTGCTGAAATTATTAGCAATATGTTATAAATGCCATGGAGCCACTGGTGCAGATCTGGTAGCTTACAATCTAAATTGCTAACATTATATCAAATAAGTGAAATAAGGGGGAGTTGTGGCCTAGTGGTTTTAGAATATGACTCCTAACCCTAAGGTTGTGGGTTTGAGTCTTGGGTCGGCAATACCATGACTTAGGTGCCCTTGAGCAAGGTAATGAACCCCCAACTGCTCCCCGGGTGCCGCAGCATAAATGGGTTCACGGTGTGTGTGTGTGTGTGTGTGTGTGTGTGCGTGTGCGTGCGCGCACTTTGGATGGGTTAAATGCAGAGCACAAATTCTGAGTATGGGTCACCATACTTGGCTATATGTCATGTCACTTTGATAACATTAAGTCTAACATTATGTTTATTACACAGGAAATTAACCAATCAGTAGATGGACAATTTTCTGTGTTCACCATTCAGGTAAGCACTGCAGTAAAACTTAAACTAAATCATTAATTCATACCAAATCAAGCATTCTTTAGTTTATATTTAAGCATTATTTTGTTATTTTATAAGGCAGAAGACTCTCTACCATTGCAGTCCCACATGATCATGAAGACACCTGATATCAGCGCACAGGTGGGTTAACTACTGTAGGGAGGAGAAAGATCATCACAGAGTAATTTCTTGCATCTTGTTGTGTTTTTTGTCTCAAAAAGCTACCCGTTCATTGCAGACAAACTGAAGGCTAAATCCTCAGTTGGAGTCTTTCTCTCTATGGAGCTCATCATCTTTGGACAGAATTTAGGAAATTTAAGTATTAAAATTAAATAAGGTATAATTTAGTTTACACTACAGCTGAAATGTTTTTGAATAAGTTATTGACAAGCTATTACTTACAAATATATATTATTAGGCCTGTCACGATAACAAATGTTGCATGACGATAAATTGTCCAAGAAATTTTCACGATAACTGACTAATATAATGATAATGGCATAATAACGCAGGTACACCTTTTCAAAGATGAAGATCAAAGTGGAGCGAGACAACGTTGTTTTGGAGACTCATCCACAGGCAACTCGTTTTGGGCGCGGGGAGGGGCTTTTTTTTTTTTGCGTGAAAAATATGAGCAGCACAGCACAGCAGTTTATATGTATATTTATATAAACTGGGTAAATATCCATAAACGGGTAAATATTAAAACAAATAAAGAAACCGTGTAAGAGAGTGGTTATTATGTGCAAACAGTGAGAAACTCTATATTATTTATGTCACTTTCACTTTTTACTTTCACTATTTGTACAGTGTGCACGTCAAAAAAATATATTCCGATTTGTAGCTTGTGAAATATAAACCCGCACATTAACCCGATCACTTTATTTAGTGTTATTTAGTGTTCATGTAAACACTACAATCAGATTCATCAATCATAATGAATTCAGTCTGATTGAACCAAAAAGTGTGCATGTAAATGTAGCCATTGTAAAATAGTATATTTACAACCTAATTAAAAATAAATATTCTAAACTGTATTTTAAAAAAAAGTCCTTTTAGACTTGCACTCTATTAATTTGCTGCTTTTTTGTATTGTATCTGCTATCTTTATTTTCATTTATTATACAATTAACAAAAGCAAAAAAGACCTCTAACACTAGCTTGCTCTATTCTTTTTCTATTCTCTGTTTTCTTTTTCTTTTTTATATTATTTAAAATGCCCTTGCTATGTGTACTGCATTAAAATGAGATTTAACTGAGATTTGATATAGCACTTGTATATTATTTCTCTTTTGTTGATTTTGATTGGTTCCATTGTCCTCATTTGTAAGTCGATTTGGATAAAAGTGTCTGCTAAATGACTAAATGTAAATGTTAATACATTTATTTCATGCTAAGTATACTATAAATACATTTTTATATCTATGTCCTTAATAAAATGTCCTGCAATTCTACTTTTAGTATATTCAACTGGTATACTTAAAGTCTGCTAAATTTGAACACCTAATTTTGTACTGTAGACGTACTGCTGAAGTGCAATTAAAGATATACTTAGTAGGGCTGCACGATATTGGGAAAAAAATACATTGCGATATTTTATTTTTCTGCAATATATATTGCGATATTTTTTCTTACAAACAAAAATGGGGTGAGCACACTTACATTCTTATTTTAAATGATTTAAACATCGACACCATCGTGTCAATTTATTAATATGCACGAGGGAGAGAGAGCAAGACAGCGCTCGTGTTGTTTGAAGACAGCTCGCTCTCTCTCTCTCTGCCTCTCTCTCGCGCGCTCTCTCTGCCTCACTCTCGCGCGCCCTCTCTATGCCCTGTTAAACTTGCATGTGGTTTCCCCTCCTGTCAATGATAAACTTTCTCTCTACGATGATTAAGCTGTGCAATTAATCCGCGAATCACATTCGTCAAGGGCCGGGGAGCAGCTGGCCCGTACAGTTAATGAATAACGGATCAACTACGACAGCCTATATCGCACATCCTGCGTGGATTCGTGGATTCGTACATCGCGATATCGATGCTTTAACAACACATCGTGCAGCCCTAATACTTAGTTTATTTTATTATGGTAAGTGGAACTATTGCAAGTATACTTCATGTACACTTTAAATATTTTGCATTTAAAGTCTGATATTATTCAAATATCACACAATCCGCATTAAAAGTATAATTAAAACACATTTTAGACTTAATAATAAGAAAAGTGCATTGTGCACAAGTAATAGGCCAAGTTTAATTATAATTTTTATTTCAGAAAGTTATCTGACAGTAAATATGTTATTCAACTCACTTCCTCATAAAACTTGATAAATGATGCATCACTGCTTTCAAAAAAAACCATAAAACAGAATCAATCATCAATGTAAAAATGCTAATTAAAAACTTTGTAAGCTTTTAATCTAATTTCTAGTCCAATTACTGATTAGTTATTTATATGAAGTAGATAATAGATAAGTAATAGGGCATTATACAATACATACTATTAAATAAAAAATAATGTAAAATTCATCAGCTATGAAATGAATTAAGCTCAATTTAGTTCAGTGTCGTTTCAGTTCAGTTTAATACCATTGATGTTTTAAAGTCGGTGTCATTATCTAGCTAAATTCAGTTCAATCTTTATTCTCATCTGAATAACTGATAATATACACTCACCAGCCACTTTATTAGGTACACCTGTTCAACTGTGTGATGCTATCATTTCAATATGGACCAAAATCTCTGAAGAATGTTTCCAACACCTTGTTAAATCTATACCACAAAGAATTAAATCAGTTCTGAAGGCAAAAGGGGGTCCAACCCGGTACTAGTAAGGTGTAAATAAAGTGGCCAGTGAGTGTATAACTAAATATTACTGCCTTTTAAACCCAAGATGACAACATCTAGTAAAAGCATTTTAGATTTGAGTCCTAATAAATAACAAACTGTTATTAGAATCGAGTGAATTGTTTTTTTTAATAAATGGACATTTTTTACAAATGGAAAACACAAAATGTTTGAAAAAAAAAAATATTGTTAGGCCCATGTTCTTGAAGGGGTGGTCCAGCCACTACAAAACCAAAATGCTGTAGGAAACACTGCCATAAAAACAAATCTACACAGCTCATTGTCTTTCAATGTGTTTCCAATAGATTAAGTCAGGAAATCCCTACTTACTCCATTGAGAAATCCCTGCCCAAAGAGGCTTATGCACACTGTGCCACCTCTGCTTAGCAACCCTGAGTCAAGCCCGTGGGCAAAGCCTCAACTAATCAGCTGGTGGGCCTGAATTATGCAGCAGGTCCTGAAGACACTCGAAAACGAAGTGCTTCATGGTAAATGCATTTCTCTTGATTTGCGATAAATTGCTTGGCATAGGCGGCTGATAGAGGTTTTACTGATACTTGCGTGAGGCCTGAGGTCTCAGAGGCATGAATGACTCATAGTGTTGTGCAAGAAACATGGGAGATTCTCCTACGGAAGTGCATTATAGGTGTGAAATTTATCTCTGTCTCAACAGCGTTCTTCACACCAACAGATCCAGACTAAGGGGTGAAATCTTGTCTTTATCACAACTTAGATTGAGAACTCAATGATCAAGCATTAAAAAACTGTAAGTTTGTGGCTTAAAGCAATAGTTCACACCCTACACCATAAATGTTGATGAACACAGGGAAGGAACTGCATGTTGCCGCAGGAGGTTCTGATAAATTTGCATTGACTCTGCCATGTAGCAGTATAAGAGGCCCAACTCCTGCTGCAGAAAACATTTCCCAAACCATGACTCTTCTTCTTCCACTTTTCATTGACAGCTTTGCACACTTAGGCTTCAGTCTTTCCTCAGTTTGAAGACATACATAATGTTTCCCAAAATTCTCATCGGACACAAATAAATTAAACTTGCTTTCATCACTGAAGTGAACTGTGGACCAGTCCTCTTCTATCGCTACAGAACATGCTCCTCAGCCAAGGGTAGTCTACTAACCCTAGCCCTAGTCTAGCATTTTGATTTTTTTGTGCTGATGAGAGCTTTGGTCAGTACAGAGTGGTCTTTCAGTCTTATATCACACTAAAGTGTGATATAACACAAAAGTTGGGTGTTTCATCTTTGCGGTTAAAACAAGAACAATGCTGCCAAGGGGCTGTTTAGGGGGAAGATTCCCAAAAAGCTAAATTCTCTGCATGCTATCAACACAAAATGCCCCCTTTCTTACCTAAATAGGATTTGGGTAAAAAGACCCTAACCCTAACCCTAAGAGATACAAGATTGGATAAAATTGCCCCAAAACACTCACAACAGAAATGTTGGAATTTTCATTATCGGTTTAAAAAAATGAACAAGAACAATGATCCCAATGATGTTCACAATTTTTCTAGCTTCTTCAGGACAGATAATCATCTTATTAGGATCTATTAGGACTCCAATAAAAGTTTAATGACGTTAGTATCAGTAGCATCTCTTATTAAGGCTATTCTGGGATATTGAGCTGGAGGCATCATTTCAAAGAACTTTCAGAGTAAGTTTCTCAGAGGATGTTCAATCTCAGCTGGACATCTGCCTTCATTAACTTTCACTCTGGCAGCATAAGATGTCTGCTGCAGGTTAAAGTCCAACATAAAAAATGCATCTGGTGCTGATCTAAACCATAACGAACTCCACTCTGCACCTCTGCATGCATTTACATTAAAATTCAAATATGCAGGTAAAATGCAAATGTTTACAATAGACAAAAAGACTTGGGCTTTTGTGTTGATGCAATCTTGAGTTTGAAGGCAGAAACAGGGCAAAACTAACAAGCATCTGTCGTTAGAACAGAACAAGTTAGCATTCTTTACAAATACAAGTTAACACAGTAAATTACAGTAAAAGTACATTTGTTTGATCAGTACAATGGCGTCTAAAAGTCTGAGAATTCAAAATTTAATTTAAACCTGGAAATTACAGAATGTTTAAAGATTTTCAACATTTTTAAATATTGTAATGGATAAATGAATAATAAGCATTTCCTATGCTCAATATATAATCTAAATAAATAATACAATCTGTGGCATTGACCATATCATCTCATGTGTACAAGTGGTCATATGTTCTTCCACTAGAGCACAAAATGGTCTTCGGATCAATAAAATTCATCCTGGAGAAAATTATCATCAGATTCTACAAAAAATGTATGCAGTTAAATTTATGCATCTCTAATTCTGCTGTCATAGACTTATTTGATAGTCATAGTCTTAATTGATTTAATCTTTCACTCAAATTGTTCTGCCGGTAATTCATTTTGTAATGACAACGATGATACGGCATTGGAAAAATGTAAAACAGACAAATTTTTGCTTCTAATTTCAGATTCCCCTTGTAAACTGGAGTTACAAACAATAAGAAATCATTTGCTGTTAATTCCTATAATTGTTACATTTTTATATTACATTGTAAACCACTATTTATGCACAAAAACACACTCAGCTAGAGCTGGAGCATGGGTACTACTTCTGGCTAATTTATCATTATGATACATAATGTGCCATGTCTCTCAGCAGCTCTAGTGTCCTGTTGGTCTGTTCCATCCATCTCCGTGAGCAGAACATTAACCTGTCCTATTTCAGACACACTAGTTGATTTACAAACACATCAAAAAGAGCAAACATGCTGTTTTAGTCATGCATGATATACTGCAGTTATTTTTATGTAAATTAGACAATCTTTTATATATTACATAACAATGTTACAATTCATATTTCTGTTAATCCAGTGTATTGCTGTAAATAATTTCTCAAATGAAAGGTTATGGAAATTAAACCACTAAATCAAAGCAAACCAAAGATAAGATTATTCATAATAAACAAATGCAAGTCATTCAAGGCAACCAAGTGTTACATTATGTAACAATTAAAAACAGTATTATTATTACTTTTTTAACTGTTTTAAATTTAATAAATGTAAATTTAATGAAACCTATTGAGTATGAAGTCAAGATAACTATATAAATTAATTAAAAAATCTGGTACATAGCAGTCTATTACTGTTTATTTCATCCACACACAATGCTTTTTGAGAAGCCTTAATTGTACATTGCAACATCATGAATCATTGCAATATCATAAACAGACTGAGAGTGAAGTGTGTGAAATATGATGAACACGCTATATTCGGAGGCATGGATGTGGCTCTAAGTCTCAGAGTTAGTGTTTTTTTTTTTTTAGATTATCTGCTTATATTAATAAAATGTAACCTGAATGCACAAATAAATAAATCCATGTACAGTCCTGAAGTATTGATTCAGCATCATGAGTCATGACTCAGGAGTAAAAATATTGCAATTTGCACAGCCCTACAAATAATAACACCTAATGGAAACTTTCAAAAATGTGCTGAAAAACGTATTTATGCATTAAGACATAAATGCATTAAAGCAGTTGTGTGTTGCTCAGCAATTATGAACAAACTGCATTTACATTGGACATGAACAGGGCACCGTGGCGTATTGAAATTACAGCCATTAGAATAAAAAAAAGCTGTCTACATTGAAAGTGCGACAGATGTGCTCTTTTCCTCATGAGATGCTGTAGAGCTCCATCTGAACGCCTGCCAAACCATGGTGCTTGAGCCTCCAAGAGCCAGTGCCAGCCAAACGAAGCATGCTCACATTTACAAATGTACTGCCATTAGTCTTGGAGCTCAATGTAGAATACTGTAAAACAGCTCTTTAGTGAATTGTGAAGATAACTTCTAGTTTTTCAAATGGTGTGCAAGTAGATATGGTAGGTTTAATTTTGGTAAAAATCAGTTAGGTTAGCCAGTGATAAGAGACAAAGAATATGCTTTGGAAAATATGATATCATTCAAATGCTTCAAATTCTTGACCTTCAAATTTGACATTTTCATTGCAGTGCTTGCTGAGATGGAAGAGTTAATGGTTCTGACGAAACGTGGGAGGATTCCTTGTTAATACCCTCCATGAAGTCTAGCATTGTGAGAGAGTTTTCCGATTTAATGTTTTCTGAACAGACAAGCATTGCTTCCTGTGCCTTAACCGCTTCCGACCCACATCCACCCAAGGGCCCCTCCCTTCTTTGTAAATCTCTCAGCATGCCCTCCCTTTCTTCTTCTGGCGTGATGGTGCCAAACACTGACTCATTAGAGCTGAGGGGAAAGACAACAATATCAGAGTCGGCGAAAACCATCTTCTACTACATAGAACAAACAGATGTTTGCTCAAGATTTCTTTGTCAGCTTCTTTGATCTATAAGGTCAGACACTGTGAATAGCTACTATAAGTCATGCATGTCTGAAAGAAAAATATTTTTGAGATGTCATGCTGGATTCAGTGAGAGCAGAACTGTGTTAGAGCAGCAGAAATCTTTCTTCTGGCAAGAACGCAAACAGGGCAGTTCAGTCCCAGCGGACCCTCAGAGGCCCAGCAGGAAAATTCAGCTCACACAGAAGACTTCTTATGTCAGCTCTGAGACTGAGGGCCTGACCTAATAAAACTACTGCCTTGTAGAAATACAATGGCAACAGCAGACTGAACAACCTTGACTTCATACTTGTTCTCAAACTAAGACTTTAGACAAATTCTCTGAATATTACTGCATGTTAGTGGTCGGATCGAAACCAACATTTTGGATTCAGCATAACTCAAAGGTATTGTACTTCGGTAGTGATATTAAATTGATACTATAGGAAGGGCTGCACAATAATCACGATTACAATTATGGATGCCACAATTACGTAATCGTTCAAAGCACTAATTCATCGTTCAAAGTCCACTTGTCTTATTCTGCATGCTTAAAGGGGTCATATGATGCGATTTCAAATGTTCCTTTCTCTTTGGAGTGTTACAAGCTCTTGGTGCATAAAGAAGATCTGTAAAGTTGCAAAGAATAAAGTCTCAAATCCAAAAAGTTATTCTTTATAAAAGATAACAGTCAACCACACCTACCTAAAATGGCTCGTTCTAACTCACCCCCACATCTCTATGTCACTATGTGGGAAGATTTGCCCAGATGACTGATGAGATGAAACAGAACATTATTTTATTTACAGCATAGCATAAAACTTTGCCATATAGCAAAACTTTGTTGTGTTTTTTATACATTACAATACAAATAATGGACCTTTTTTTGTTGTTTGTTTTGTTTGTTTTTGCATGACTTGAGTATCACTAGAGCAACAGGACATTTTTTCTCCTAAATTTAAATGAATCCAAATAAAAATTTTAAAAATTTTAAAACTTACATTTTAAAACCAGTTTGGTTTGATTTTTAAAATAAACAATTGCTTTAAAACAGCTGAAACATGTAGCCTAATGAAGTCAGTATCTTCTAAAAGCAGGTTGTTAATCTTACTGTGAATCCGAAAAATAGCTATAGTGGAACCAAATTACAAATTTCACCTTTAAAACAACAATGGATTACCGTATCTGTTAAAAACCACGCTGATTTTAATATCCACTGATTCTTCCATTAGAAATCCACAATCATACAAACATAAGAAAAATAGCACTTCTTTTAATGAAATTTATTGAGAAAATGCACGAGAGGTGAATCTGGACACCAAAGGTCCAACTAATTTATGCAATGTAGGACGGCTAATTATCACATTGTGATAACACATTTCCTCATGAGCAAAGCAACGACAGTGAGCCAAACTTTAGCAATTTATTTTCTGTGTAGGCGTCTTTGTTTAGCAAGGCTTGTGTCTGATTATTTCACAAACACATAGAGTGCATGTAGTGAGAACACCAGTAAAAGGTTTCCATTTTGTTGCTGAAATGGAAAGATGCTAGAAAAAACAAAGGCAAAATGGGCTAACGTTTCACCTCCCTGAAATATTGTCTCTAATGTACGATAATTCACGATGGGCATGGAGTGAATTAGCCATTAATGAAGCCCAGATAAGAGCTTTATCCTACGTTCCCACACACCCTCTTCAAATAACAGGCCAACTCTGATGCTCTAAATTTGGTAAAAGCCACATACTATAACATATAGTAATCTGAGGCACTCGTGAAGACAGAATATTAAATTCCACTTATTGCACTTACGAACTCCATCCAGGGAAGCTCCTAGAAGCAGAGAAAGGCAAGAGCAATCCTTTCAATCAGTGTCCATTTGAAAACACCCGATCGCAGCTCGAATTGAAAAAAGCTCCACTTTAGACTCCGGTTTTCTGCAGAAGAATAGCCTCGTATCTTCAACAGGATGAGTTTAATGAGGCCTTTCAGATCACACAGGAACCGTAACCCTTATCTCTCCACAAGAGGCCCCATTCCACAGGCTGCTGGGGTGCAGATGCATTTTGATCCATTTCTATTTAAGGCAAATCTTTTTTTTTTTAGACAGCAGATACTTTGACCCTTTAATAACAGGTATTTTAAAGAGGCAAGAACAGCAGGAGAACATTGGAGGAACACGTTGAAGCTCTTGGTAATCTTCAATATTTACAAGGCTCAAGAGCCAATTAGTGATGACCTCTGAGCTTGACAACTCATCCGTCTCTGCAAACTGGCTCAAGTCTTTAGATGTTCTGGCCTTTTATGCATTCTATTCACAAGATTTATTAGACCAGAAAACCTGTCCAGCATGAAACACTTGCCCTGTCTATGACTGCCAGGTTTTTTAATAGTTTCAAATGAGCTTCGAAAAACGTATAGGTGCCCTTAGTCATGTTGTTTAAGGATAAGCAGCACAACACTGAAACTCATTTTTTTTTTTACTTCATAGAAATTTGCTATTTGCAGTGATGATTAATTTGAAAGTGTGAATGTGTGCAGAGTAACTGAGGTAAAGTAAATATTCAGCAGGTTAATGCAGGACCACAATGTTCCACCATGTCTCCTTGAGGCAACCCACTCCATGTAAAATACAACTACTTCTATTAGGCTTCTGATATGGCTGGAGGTTCATATTCTCAAAAGTATACAATTGTTTATCTGTAAAGCTTTGTAAGAAAATTATAGAATATGGTGGTGTGGTTACACAGCATAAATATTGCAGAACTCCTACAGGATTATAAAATATGTGGAAAATTGTAGTATTGCTACAGCTCAGACATCAACCATGACTGCAGTATTTAAAATGTTTTGAACTAAAAAGACACTCTGAAAGCAATTATTAGTAATTTAATGTAGTGTAATATATTTATAATGTCAACTTAGGTCACATATAGTCCTGGTATTCTGTTCACAGATAAAGGTTATATCTGGATGAAAAGCATTAAAATCTGACTAAATCTCCTATTACAGCAGTGTTACATATCATGGCTAAGAAAGAACACAATTCTGCAATGCACAAAGGTAGCTATATGCAGTTATCTATATTCTTAAAAAAATGGCTTTTAAAAAATGCTGGGTAGCTGATGTTTTGTATGCGTTTGGCCAATCACTGTACACTAATGCACTGGTAGTTTCTAAAGATTTGTTTTAGACCCTTCTCTATAGTAGAAGCCAATTCAGTTCCCCCAAACAGAGTTCCTTAACACATTCCAAGTTCCTGCGGTGTGGACGTGTCAAAAATCAGGTACTTCCGCTAGGATCTAGGAAAAGGTTCATCCAATGCAAAAGCCCCAATGGGTTAACAACAACTTTTTGAGGACAAAATGTTTGAGAAATAACTTAAGAAATACAGTTCCATTGCTAAAGATGAAATGATTGCAAGAAGTGTATTTTAATGACTTTTAGAAGCATCATAAATAAAATAAAATTAAGTAAAATAAATGTAATAAAATACATACTGAAATGCTATTTTTCTGTTTTCTGTAAAGGAAAAAGAGTTGATTGTTGAAACTGCCCTTTTTCGTCAAAACAAAGACAGCAATTAAATGACACCAAAGGAAAGTTTAGTTGAGCTAATGACATCGGCTGTCTACAACGCAGACTGTATTGAACTGAAATGATGAGACTATATGTCATTGAGTCAAGCATTGAACACAAAGATATCCTATTTTGAATAAGCAACATACGAATACCAAAAAGCCAGACAAGTCTGAGACAGATTGGTGTCTTTCCATCTAGCTGTAACCTCACCCACCTGTTTAGGTTTAGAAATCACATCTTTAATGGATGAGGAAGGCAGAAGGAGGCAACACCAGCCACTGCGCTTGAGCAACCACAGCATCTAACCACAACACATTTCCTAAACACAGTTGAGATCGTAGAGAAGTTCCCATAAGTGAAGAATGAAAGAATCACAGAATCAGACCACTCCCACCCTCCTGATGTCTCTTATCAAACATAGCTTATTTCATCTCACACTGTGACTATGGCAACAGCGTGTGTGGTTTCGTAAAGCGGTCCTGAGCTCCAGTGGGAAAATAAAGGTGTTTTTTTCTTGTTAAAGGACACAGCTATGTGTGGCTCCATGCTAAGCAAGATTACCTGCACAGCTGCAGTCGAAATAGGTGAAAGGTGAAACCAAAAAGCCAATAAACATCTATGTGGTTGTCCTCGTGAATTCTTTCTGAACACTTTGGCCCAGTCATGTTCCCACAGTTTAGCTTACAGTTATATTTGTAGATTGTACATGTAGCGGCATTTTTCACACTCACAGCACCTAACCTGAAAGCTGGACTGCATAGTGGGAAAAGGAGAAGCTGTAGGAAGTACACAAGAGTTGAAGAAATAGAAAGTGCATTGTAATGGGACCATAAGACAATATTAATGGAAAAGGAAATTCCAGCCTCTTATGCATCCTCTAGGTTTGTCCAGACTGGGACATACAAAGCACAGAAATAGAAGGCTGAATGGATGATATGGAACTTTCTTTTAGGTTATTTTTATGACAAAGGACAATGGACATTGAAGATCTTATCCCCTTGCAACTGAGGTTGAACTCTAAAGCTCCCAGCTATATGAGCAGACCTCCTGAATCTTAAATTAATAAATAAAACCTATGTTTTATATTAATTAATACCATATTTAATGTCATGGCATTGGCAAGTGGGGTTCAAGTAATGTCCAGACGACACTGATTTCTTTTTCAGCTGTTCTTGTTCACTTAAGACATACCCGAGATCGGTATTTTGTCATAATTTTGATTTATATATGTTTCCATTCAAAATGGCAATACAAAAGAGGATTCATTTTGGTGTTTGTGTCTGTAACACGCCTCGCTTGGTGTGCTGCTGTGCACATAAAACCCTTTCACCTTTCTTTAGCTGGAATGGTTTAAAACCACTTGTGTGTGTAAACATGTATAAATGATAAACTTTCACTCTATTATGGTTAAATTTTGCAATTAATCCACGGATCACATGCATGCCAAAACATGGGGCTTGCTCCATACAGATCACAGATCAACTATAATACATTCGACCACTATTAATGAACTATTATCAAAAAGATGTAAATAAAATCATATTAAAGTATAAAAACTTGGGTTGTTGATTGAATATAAATATTTTTAATTAAAGACCACAGTTATTGCCTAAAACTATGTAAAAAACCAAAATCGTATTAACTGATTTATTTTATAGCATTATAACAATCTTATAAACACATTTAATTTTCTTTTTTGGGGGGGACGGGGGTTATGTCTGCTATTTTATTAAATTGATGTACATATAAAACTTATTTTATACTTTCAATTTTACCAAACATTTTTTTTTAAATATAATGTATTAAATAACATATTAGGTTGGTGTTATAGGCTCCTGACATGGTGGCACTGATCATAAGGCAGCATTAACTGCTGTCATTCATAATTTGAGATGTCACTGAAGACATCTGCAGCCTGCCGATCCATATTCAGTCAGACTGTCAGAAACAAGCCTTTTCACACATCGCTGCAAAATTCAACTTGACTTCAAGCTACGCACAGGGCAATTTGACATCATGTTTCAAAACACTTTCACAAGCTATAGAAATCTACAAACACAATCCCTATGACTCAGGGTAAATTTCTGTCGTGTCCATCAATAAAATATTGGGATTTCATTATACATTGAATTAAAATAATGAAATAACCGTTTTAGAAATCTCTGCAGAAATCCTCTGTCTTGTGCAGAATCAGATGTTGTGTTTGGTTTCTGTGTTTCTTGCAGTACTGTTTATAGAAAGTGACAGATAAAGAGAGAGGGAGAGAGAAAGAGAGAGTATCCACCTCATAGCTTCTACTCTCAATGGCTGTGAAGGGAGATAAGTCAGACCACCTCAAATTTATCTTGCTGTGAAAATATTCACAAATTGGCCGCTGAAGCAACCAGATGTCTCTTTAAATCATGTGGTCGCAGGAATTAAAAAATCTCACTTCACTTGCACACAGTTCTGGTTGGGACTACATACATAGAAAAACACATTTCACAATCTGTTACCATGGTGACTGGGAAATGACAAAAGACTGTATTTCTAATGGATACAGTGCTTCTTGTCACATTCAGACGGTGTTCAGAGTCAAACAGCAAATAGTCCACACACTCAGGCCTCTCACATACTTTCCCATTCATTTTTCTAATCAAACCATCATCACCTCCATCATCTCTATACTTCTAAGTAGCATGCCATTTTACTGAGGCAGTTAGATCAGCTTCTAAGTTGTGCATTAGAGAGCTTGTCATTTAATACATGCTGAAGTGCAAGCACAACATTTCCTGCTACATCTTTAATGAGCTAATTGCATCTAAAGAGATTAAGTCATCAATACAGAAAGACTCTGATACTGACAAATGCGTACTAACATCTAACATTTAAATGGCAGAACAACTTTGACATGTCTACAAAATAAAGACCCCTTGTGCATTTAAGTAAATACCTTAATATATCGCCATGAATTACGTAACATTTTTTTTTATAAATGATAACCAACCCTCAAAATACATAGCCTATGCAACCTTCACGCTATTCTCAAACTAAAACACTATTAGAAGAGTTTTATCTTATCAAAAAAAGGAATGCTTTGTTATAACTACATGAATTATCATGGGATCAAATAGTTTCCTAAACGCAGCAGATTATTATAGCGCTTTTTTTTACACTGTATCGAGTTGGTAATTACATTACTTGCAATCATGCATGAACATGTTTCCGGATTGCACGGCATTCAGGGCTAATAAAATAAAGTGGGGAAAGCACAAGATAGAACAACGACAGTTCTCTACGACACCTCGCCAAATCGAGGAAGTTTTAGACTTACCTTTCAAACTGAAGTTACTGGTGGTACACCAAACTGACCGCCACTTCCGGAGGATAAGAAAACTGCCAAATTCACAACTACGAAATGAATCCGTGCGACATCTTGTCGACAACACGTCGTATCAAGGAAAAATAATAATAATAATAATAATAATAACAAAAAATATTTATGAGACCGTCTGCTCTTGTGAAGTTTACGTTGGGTATTCACGAAACAGATTTCGAAGCAATAAAAACAGATACAATTAGATATTGTAACGAACAGCTATTAATTCGACATGTAGATATAAAATAATTAAATGAAGTAATCAGTGCTGACGGAGTCGAAAACGTGTCCCGAAGATGCTCTGCCCTCGCGCTCACTGTGCAAATAAACGGGGCTGTTGGGCGCGTGGGTTCTGCGAGCGGTTCACAGACACAACTGAAAGTGGCCTTAGCCAATCAGCGGGGGAATTACCAATACGTCACTTGTAGAGGCGGGGCCGAACCCGTTCCTGAGTGCACCTTTTCCGTGACGTCGCCGCATTCTAGAGCTCATACCTTTATGAATTTCGCTAAATGTTTAAAGAGCCCAACATTGCTGATGTTTGGTTACTTAAAGAATATAATATTTTATTTTTAACAGAATACCAACATTTCTTAATTTATTAATACATCTTGTTTAACCGCTTTCACTGGTCAGCAGCTTGGCTTCTTGAATTGGCTATTCAGTGGTGCTGGATGTTGGTCAGTGAAGGTCAGTCCAAAGTCACTTTCAATCAAAACTACTTTTTACATAGGGCATTATTTTGGAGGATTTTGCTAGACATATGGAACCTTTCAACACATTTTTAGATATAGTCTAGACCTTAAATGGGCAAAAGACCCTCTTATCACAATGATTTCCTCACTGGTACCCTGGATGCTTAAAAGGATAGCTCACCCAAAAATAAGATTATGTCATTAATTACTTAGCCTCATGTCAACTGCAAAGACCTTCGTTCATCTTCAGAACACAAATTTAGGTCTTAGGGTCTTGCGGGTTTTGAATGACATGAGTAGCCTAATAAGTTAAATAATTTTTATTTTTGGGTGAACTTATCCTACAGTTCCGGTAGATACTGGGAAAAATGTTAATTTTGTAAAATATAATTAAAAGAAATTGTAATGTAAAATATAAGATTAAAATATTGATATGTAATAATATTAGGATCATTAAAATTCTAATATTGTATATTAATATTAAAATATTTATATAATAAATCTTATAATGATAAACATAAAATAGGCTATAATAATAGTAAAAAAATGAACATTTACAATAAATCTCTCAGAAACTCAACAGAAAAGGTTATCCAAATATTTGCGTTCAGAACTGTCAAAACCTGTTATAAGATAAACATTTTCAGGTGTCTTATTAAAAGCATAGGTGAGAGAAAAAAACTAAATGAATCTGTTTTTGAATAAGAATCCTTGTAATAATGGCCTTTTTTAGTAATATTCATAAAGGTGCTGAAGGTTTGGGGTCGATGGAGGGGCACTTACTTATTCAATGCGCTTGTAGTGGGGCATCACAAAACATAAATGTTGGGAAACTCTGTGATAACACATTATTAAAAGATAAAATGTATGATATTACATTTAAATTTATGATGTAACTGTAATGGTTTAGTAATCTCAACTGGACAGAAGTTGACGTGGCAGACAGGTTGTTTAGAACTGCATCCTTTATACATACCAACTTCTACTTATGTCATGACAACAGTAAAAAGTCACCAAGAAGAAGTGACTGAACATTCAAAGACTAAATGATCAGATAATTGACCTAAATAACTGTAGAGCATTCAAGGGTATTCATGAGTATCCAGGCCTTTAGTTTGATGTTGAAACTATTTAGCAGCCATTAATAAAAGCCAAATAATATATGAGTAGTGCACTGTGTATTTCATCAGTTTGGTGTTGCCAGCGATGGATGATAAAGTAAAAACAGCGGAGGAATGTTAAGGGTATTGTTAGTCAGAGTCGGACATGCTGTGTATTATGGGGGTGTGTTCACCAAGCCATGCATATTTTTAGCACATTCTTGGGGTATTACACACACCCTCATCATTGAGAGTGCTTATGTGTGTTAGAGGACAGAGTATTCATTCATGGGAAGTGGGTTTGTGCGTGACTGCAATAAAATGTGTGGGCTTCCACCAGATGCAAACAATAATCACACAGCAATTGTCTTACAGTTTGCATCCCCCATCACCCAAAAACCACGCAGTTTGATGAAGCTCTTATAATGGAGAAATGCAGTTTGTGGAGTGTTCATCTAAGCAGCATTACACTATCTTTTTTTTTATTTGTTATTAATTATTTAGCATATTAAATGACACTAATTTTTGTAAATGCTTGTAGTTATTAATTATCAATACAAATGCTCCTAATATGGCCTCTGCAAACTGCATCAAAAATCAAAATTGACAGATGAAGTCTTCAAAACATGCAATGCTTCCATCTAGTGGTCAGTTTCCTAAAAACAAAGCATTACACATTTCTTCAACGTCATCTTGGAAACAACTGACTGCTTCACCCTAGAAGTTCAAACAAATTATTAGATGAACTCTTTTTCCACCAAAATGTGGAACATGTCTTAATCCAGTTTTGTTAATTTTATTTTATTTTTTAGCTATAAACTTTAAACGACCCAATAATTTATATAAGAACGGGAGAATTAATTGGGGGGAATGAAGTTTAGCCAGATTGATACCATGCTACTCCTAAAACATAGGGGATTTGTGAAATGCGCCAAATTAATTAGGCTACAAGTCACACACTTGCAATCAAAATTATTCAACCCCTTGAACTACAAGATATTTTGTTGAAGAGAACAACATTTTTATGAAAAACTATTCAACCCAGCAGCATCAGAAAACTATTGTTTATTAATACACATTCAAGTGTTTTTGAGGACATAAAGATTACCTAAAAGAATCTAATTGGCTCTAAACATTCATTTACAAAATTTTTAACTCCAAAAAGTTACATTTGATAGAGAATATTTTATTCCTTTTAACCGCTTATAAACATTGCCTCAAAGTGCTTATAAGCTTCTGTCACCCGTGCTAAAATCTTTGCCAATTCGTTGTACGAAAAATGATCAACGCTTCAGATCACTGATAATCTTTGGATTTAATGTTGCCACTGCTTTCTTTAAATCCCACCAAATATTTTAATGAGATTTAGTATGACAATAAACTATGAACAGTATTTAGGAACACAACAGTCTGAAGACGTCAACTGCAATTATGACTTAATGACTACATGCAAAGAACAACTTTTATTTTTCAGCTTTTATGAAAAATTACGTAGTAACAGGTGATATGAAAAACATTCTAGACTGCCCTGAGAAGGTCACTTTAAAATTGCAGTCTCTATCTATAAACCTCCAACAATGGCTGAAATGCACGTCATTCTTCACCTTTCTATACGCAGAGGTGTCACAGACTCTAGAATGAAAGGATCTGTGTCCCCAAACGTTCAAGGACAACCAGTGGGACGACACACATAGTGCTGTTAGACATGCTTTTCACTTGTTTGAAAGAGGTTCAGAAGAAGAAATGAAAAGAATACTGTTCTCAGTGTCGTGATTTCATGCAAGAAGTTTATACAACTTCCCAACAAAAAAATGAACTAGACTTGACAAACCTAACTTACAAGACAACCATAAAAGCACGGTACATGCACCCCAAAGCTCGCCACTTGTGTGAACAGCTCTCCACAAAACATAAGGCTATACTGTAGGCCTAAAAATTTCTCACACAGTACGGTGGGCCACTTGCCTTCTCAGTACAAAATAAGGCTAGCAATTTTTGAGATTTCTATTTTATCTTGTGTTACAGTTCAGCATTTGTGTGAAAAACGTGCGAAACATATGTTAGACTAAGATGATGAAATTAAGATACTACAAATTTGCTGTCATAGGCAGCTGAAATACATTAAAAATGATATCTTATAATACCTGTAAATTGTTTAAAAAAAAACATTTGTGACAATTAAATCTAATTAAAATACTAAATTGCTAAATTCCCACATGAAAAAATAATGTAGTAATTTATAGTAAATACTATAGTGTTTTGAACCATACAATAGTAAAGTACTTGAATTAATTTGTTGTGGTAATTCTATAGTTGCTGTGGTAATATAACAACTATAGTAATATAAACAAATTACTTTCATCACAACTTCTCTATACAGCTGGGTTCGTCAGCCAAAGCTCCTTCCAGGACAGCCAGGAACCTTGGAGTTGTGATGAATGATCAGTTTAAGGGTTAGTTCATCAAAAAAAGAAAATTATATCATTAATGACTCACCCTCATGTCGTTCCAAACCCGTAAGACCTCCATTCATCTTCGGAACACAGTTTAAGATATTTTAGATTTAGTCA
This sequence comes from Carassius auratus, assembly GCF_003368295.1. Classification (NCBI taxonomy): domain Eukaryota; kingdom Metazoa; phylum Chordata; class Actinopteri; order Cypriniformes; family Cyprinidae; genus Carassius; species Carassius auratus. Next base: position 14,928,481 of record NC_039258.1, read on the forward strand.
GAGAGCTTTCTGTCCCTTCATTGAAAATGTGTGTACGGTCTACTGTCCATGTCCAGAAAGGTAAGAAAAACATCATCAATGATGAACACCGAGCCGAGCCAGATAATAAAAAGAAAAGATTGAACTTGTTCTCAAGTCAAGAACCGTTTCTCTCAGATGTGCGCATCCGCAACAGGTTCTTGACTCGAGAACGAGTCAATTGTTAATTCGTTATCTGGCTCGGCTCGGTGTTCATCTTCAGTTCTCTCTTCACAGCAGTTCAGTCAGTGTACTGTTTGAGTAAATGAATTACTCCGGGAAATTGGTTTGTTTGAACTCATAGGGAGAGTCAGCCACATTAAAAAAGTTAACAGCTTAAGTCATTTGTGGATTAATGCTTATTGGAGACGCGAGCCATTTCAAACGATTCAGTTCGATTTGGTGAACTGGTTCAAGAAGATCCGGTTACATCGAGTGATTCGTTCATTCAAAAAGGAAAATGATGTCATTAATGACTCACCCTCATGTCGTTCCAAACCCATAAGACCTCTCATCTTCGGAACACAGTTTAAGATATTTTAGATTTAGTCTGAGAGCTCTCAGTCCCTCCACTGAAAGTGTGTGTACGGTATACTGCCCATGTCCAGAAAGGTAATAAAAACATCTTCAAAGTAGTCCATGTGACATCAGAGGGTTAGTTAGAATTTGTTGAAGCATCGAAAATAAATTTTTGTCCAAAAATTACAAAAACTACGGCTTTATTCAGCATTGTCTTCTCTTCCGTGTCTGTTGTGAGCACGTTCACTGCAGTGTAGTGATATCCGGTTCGCGAACAAATCACACAATGTAACCGGATCTTCTTGAACCAGTTCACCAAATCGAACTGAATCGTTTGAAATGGTTTGCGTCTCCAATAAGCATTAGTCCACAATTTACTTAAGCTGTTAACTTTTTTAATGTGGCTGACACTCTTAGGCTTCTTCTATGCTTCAGCCCTCTCCACCTCCCCAGCCATGGAGAAATGGACCGTGACAGGATTACGGCAGGCACTAATCAGCTCCAGCATCAACATACAACTTCTGTGTACCAAGGTGGATCTCCTCGCCCTCTATACTTCTCTCCGACCAGGGGCACCTTCAAAATCTACTCCTCTGTCCAAGGCTGCGGAAAAGCGAGCCAGGGCCACTATGTTCCTTGCTGAAGGGCCAAGCAAACCACCACTCCCTCGACTATGGGCATCCGGTCGTCAGGCTGCAGCAGAAGACCTTTGACCTTTGACAAAGCTGTCCCAAGCGCGAGCATTGCTCCACTAATTGCGCAGGCCCCAACACCTACCATTCCCTCTTTCTTTTCCACTCTTTCTTCCAGTCCCGGAGCAGTCCCCAAGCATGAGCAGGTTTCCACAAGCAGTTCCAGCGGCTACCTTTCCACCTCTCCTTGCTCACTCTTCCTTCTCACTTTCTTCTGCCATGCCCCTACCCATCCCTCTGAACCCTCTTGCCTTGGAACAACCCCCTGTAGCCAGCAACATCCTAATTCCAACCGTGTCAGGTGTGAATGTAGATCTTTTTTCCCTTTTGTCACCAATTTCATCTCTGTTTGCGACTGCGGTAAATCTTCTGTCACGCTAAAAACACAGCTCACAACCCATCTCATATCTTATCACTTGCCGAATTCATGATAGCTTTCTCCCATTACACAGAAGTCATTTGCACTGTTTTCCCTCACAGGAGACATTTGCGTTATCATACAGAGGCTCTAATTTTTGTACGTACCACAAATTATTTGCAGCTAAATGCGCCATCTTAGTGGCCCAATGGAACCAGTGTCCTTACTGGGGGGCTTTGGACACTGAACTTCATAATAGAGTGTTTTTAGGCTGCCATAACAGCTCATGTGTGGTCTGCCGATCTATTGCCTACTCGACCATTACATGCCCTTTCACCAACACATCTATTACCCCCTGCTATCTATTAGCCATCTCAGTCCAAATCCACTGGATTGATTATTTATAGGGGTTTTGTCCTGTGCTGGTTGGATAAAAAATTGAAAAATGCCTAATAATCAATCCCTCATCCCACATAATTCCCCATTCCCAAGCATTAACAGCCTCATTCCACTCAAAGAATTGACTCTCCACTAACATGACATTGACCAAGCCATTAACCTGATCAAATACACAGGTCATGGCACTTGACTTGCTAAATTCAACATCACCTCTGCCTTTAAAGTGATGCCCATTCACCCAGATTTTTGGTATTTATTCGGCATCCACTTGCATAATAAATTGTACTTTTCCGTCCGCCTCACTTTCGGCTGCAGAAGCAGCCCTAAACTTTTCAACAAGTTGTCAGAGGCAATCTGCTGGATCCTCTCCAACAATTATGCAATACCTTACCTGATCCATCTTTTTTAGACTATTTATTAATCCTTTCGCCTCGTGACTCCATCCTAGCCACCCATCCCAGTTTTTGCATATATCCTTTAGTCATGGCAGCCCTTTTGTGGTGTAAGGAGTGGTCCTCCACCAGCATCACTATCCACTGCGACAACTAGGCTACCATAGACTGCATCAAAAGAGGCCGTTCCCACTCACCCACCCTAATGCCTTTGTTAAGATGCATGATTTGGATCTCGGATTGCGACCAATTCATTGTAACTGCAAAACACATTCCTGGGTCCAAAAATCAAATAGCTGACTATCTCTCTCGCTTTTCCTTCCAGAAATGCAGAATGTTGGCACCAGAGGCAGATCCGCTCCAGACCCCAGTACCTCCATATTCAGAACTGATATTCCCATTAACCATCCACTGAGACCTCTCCTCAAAGCTTACATTAACTCTGTTCTTCCAGGCAACCCTTAACCTTAAAAATATTGACCCTCTGTAGAGGTTACCATTCCATTCACATTGCCCTCACACTTGACACCATGTTTATCCTGGCTTTCTTCCGATTTCTCAGATGCTTTGAGCTTGCTATCACATCTAGCTTTAACCCAGACATCCTCCTCACTATCTCCGGTCTAGTGGTGCTGGATGACGAAACCATCTCTTACTTTCTAAAGCAAGGTAAAACAGACCAGACCAAGAAAGGCCTTTTCATTTTCATTTTCAACCTCCAGTCACCCATAGTACCATACCAAGCCCTCCTAGCCTTCATCCAGCTAAGGAAATCACAGTCCAATCTCCAACTGCCCCAACTGACTCCAACTGCCCCAACATTCGTTTCTGGTTTCATACGTCAGTTCTGCTCCTATCTGGTACCCCAGCTGATAACATTTCCAGCCATTCATTTCGAATTGGCATGGAAACCACAGCAGCCCAAGAAGGCCTCTTCCAGCAGCAGATACAAGCACTTGGTTGTCAGAAACTTTAAAGAGCTACATGATCGGACAGATCCCTTATTAAGAAACCGCTCCCCTACGTGCTCTTCGGCGTTCGAGAAATCCCTCAGGCCTACGTACTGTGTACGGCAGACCGGTAGAAGGAGGGAGGATCAGATCTACCACATCAACCTGCTGAAGCGCTGGGTCGGGACCGAGCTCCAGCTCTCCGCCTACACCAGCTCGACTCCCGTGGTTTTGGATATGGATCCCCAACTCTGCACATCACTGGGGACCATCGTCCGGCAGTAGCCCTACCGTGTCCCGGAGGCTCGGCAACATGCCATTGAGGACGAGGTACAGGAGATGCTGAGGTTAGGGGTAATTGAACCATTGCACAGCCCATGGTCCAGCCCCATCATCATGGTTCCAAAGGCTGTAATGATTTCCGTCATCTGGCCCTCCCTGAAAACAAATACTTGGGATACCAGGTGGGCCGCAGCCTTATCAAACCTCAAGAGAAGAAGGTGGCAGCTATCCTCTCTGCGCCCGGCCCACCTCCAAGGCACAGGTATGGGCCTTTTTGGGGTTGGCAGGGTATTACCGCTGCTTTATTCCTAACTTCTCCTCCTTAGCTTCTCCCCTGACAGACCTGACCAGAAAGGGGCAGCCGGAGAAGGTCCCGTGGACCTCCGAGACGGAAGCAGCGTTCCTCAGGATCAAAGCGGCCCTCACAACAGAACCGGTCCTCCGTGCCCCCGACTTCAACCGCCCCTTCCTGCTGCAGACTGATGCATCCGACACCGTGTTGGGAGCCGTCCTATCGCAGGGCCACTACGCCCGCATGTGGTCTGTTAGGTTCCACTCCCCGCCCTCCCCCGGTCTCCCTACTTCTCCAGAGGAACAGGACGATGCTTGGGGGGGGGGGGGTACACGTGTCCCGAGCTCTCATCAGCATCGCCCTGGAAAAGGAGCAGGCACACCTGCACCTGCTCATCACAGGCTGAGCGGCCACACCTACAACCCATCAGCCGCTGCTCTTATAAACCCTGCAAGAGGGCACAGAGGGGAGAGATGTCTCTGCAAGACTCGGCTAATCTTGTCTTTCCCTTTGCCCGCAGAGAGCAGCATGTGACCACCAGCCCCAATGCCCACGGAAGAGCATGGACCCACACTGCACCAGGGCACCCACAACCAAGACGCGGAGCACCGAGCACCAAACAGCCTCACAGCAATGCCTTCCACAATCCCTTTCTGTTAAAAAAAGAAAGCCCTTCGGGGGAAACTTACCTTTATCCTCGAGTCATGTCCTACTTCACCCCGCCACAATATATATATATATATATATATATATATATATATATATATATTAGGGGTGTAACGATACGCGTATTCGTATTGAACCGTTCGGTACGACGCTTTCGGTTCGGTACGCGGTACGCGTTATGAACTAATTAATTATATTTGGAAAATATATATTTGGAAATATAATGATATGTGTTCAACAAGGTAGCCCAATAACCCAAACGACGTAACAGGCAACGCCCCGACACCCCCGAAGAAGAAAAAAAACACCAACTTATATGTTTATGTTAGGCTACTCAGTCAGGCGCACGCTCACTCAGTACGCGCTGAAGGCTCGTTGCAAAATAGCCAATGTGTTTAACAGACCAGAAATAGAAGATCCTCCAATAACCAACAGGTCTGGTGTTTGGGTGCACTGTGGATTCCCTGTAAGCTATAATGGTGATGGCAAGAGAGTGGTGGATAAAAAAACAATGGTCACATCTGCTACATGACAATAGGGTCGCCTACACCAGCGGGAATAAAAAAAATTAAATAAAAAAAAAGACACCAGCGGGATTACTTAAAACATGTCAACTCATTTACGCCGACATCACCTTAGTGTGTCAGTATCTGGGAAAAGACGAAAAAAAGGAGAAACATACATGCAACAAACTATCCCCGCAGCATTTAGACAGACATTTCCAACGGATTCAAACAGGGCAAAAGACATCACCGCGGCGATTGGTAGGCTTCATTTACGTTACATTTACATTATAGCCGCGAATATGAGACCTTACTATTTACCATTCATTCTATCATCACCATTATAGCTTACAGGGAATCCAAAGTGCACCCAAACACCAGACCTGTTGGTTATTGGAGGATCTTCTATTTCTGGTCTGTTAAATGCATTAGACATTTTGCAATGAGCCTTCAGCGCGTGCTGAGTGAGCGAGCGTCTTAGGGGCCGTTCACATATCGCGCCTAAAAACGCGTCTGCTACTAAATTTATTTAAAAATTGCAATCCATATACAACTATAATCAGCTGTTCCTTCATCTTGGCTGAGCTTTCAACGTTGTTACGGTTAAGGATGAAGCTGATTGGTTAGTTCTTGTCACATGACCCGCGGTGCGCTTGCGGCATTCTGAGAAGTTGAGATGTTTTTACATTTTGCTGTATCTAAAACGTACCGAACCGAACCGTGACATCAGTGTATCGTATCGAACCGAACCGTGAATTTTGTGAACCGTTACACCCCTAATACATATATATATATATATATATATATATATATATATATATATATATATATATATATATATATATATATATATATATATATATATATATATAAAACCACACACACATTTGCCAACACTGAAGCAAATTCAGCTGCTTTTAGATCTTGTTGGTCTGATCTTGTCAAGACAAATTCAGCAGCTGGCAGCTCTCCTCTTTCTATATTTTTCTCTGCAATAATAGCAGTTTATTATATGTTTCTCTAGTTGCATTTTTATTGAGTCATCCAATAACAGAAATTAGTGATTTACACCAATGTGATGCTGCTGCTGGACAATCAACCCATGAGTAAATTAAGAAATATGTTATGGTATTATAAATGACCTATTCAAAGGCCAATGAAGATATACTGCCAGCTACGTTTGGGCACGAGGTTGTGGGTTTGCACACTCAATTCAAAATTATATAAATATCAACAGGATTGGATTTAGTATGCAATAGTATGCAAAGTATGCAATTTGGATTATTTTTTAAAGAACCTATGAGTCCTGATAAATGCAATTTCAAATATTTCTGTAGTATATCTTTTTGGAAATGCATTTTTTGTATTTTCTGTTGGAGTTTTGTAGGCACAAGGTGATATTTTTATTTTGTTACTTTTTCTCTGTTCTGTCAAAAGCTGTTAAATTATTAAGCAGCGTCTCTGTAGTTTCTTATCCTTGTATTGTATGTGGTGACCACTTTATTAAATACAATTTATTTAAAATCAACACTTTCTCACATAACGCAAAGCAGCCTATGCATAGAATGAATAATCGATTCCCGAGCCATTGATATCAAACAATTCAGCACCACTTCCATGGACAGCACCTGGTAATGTCACGTGTAAGACATATCTTAAGCAACCTCCTAGGTATAGTTCGGGGAACACACCTAGAAATGTGACACCTTTAGTTAAGGCGCACTAAGAGACAGACTTATCAGGAAATGCAGCCAAGGATGGTAGCCGCCAAGGAATAAGGTTGGCTATCCGTATTCATGCCAAGTGTTATAATTATTACATATACCCTGTTGAAAAAAAATAACAGCACATGCTGGTTAGGTATGTTTTTAAGCATGGCTGCTGGTTTGAGTGGGTTTAAGCTGATCCAGCTGGTCATGAGCTGCTTTAAGTTGGTCATGTGCTACTAGGATGTAGGTGGTAACAAATAAATATAAGGCTATTTCCCCATTGTGCAATAAAAATACGTGAAATAGCCTTATAAGCATCTGGTAAATGACTAAATGTAAATGTAGAATGTAAATATGCTGTTTTTTTTCAACAGGGTAGATAAACATTAAGTAGATAGATGAATACAACAGTATACTTTTTAAAGTGTATGAAGAAGAAAACTAAATACATGGTTCACAGAGTATATAAATAAGACATCTTTCAACCATTATAAAGTGACAAGAAAGACATGCCTGATAGATTTGCCCAGGGAAGGTCACTCCTAATTTTCTAAAAACATTCACACTCCCTCTATACACTTTCAACAATGGCTAAAAAACAGATTGCAGTCATTCTTCAGTTTTCTGTATGCAGAGGTGGCACAGACGCTAGGAGAATGAAAGAATGTGTGTTCGCAAACGCTCAAGGACACATCGCTGCTGAGAGACATGCTTTTCATTTTTTTGAAAGAGGTTCAGAAGCAGAAGTAAAAAGAAAGCCATTCTCAGTGAAGCTAAGGTCATTCAGACACCTTTTAAATAGAAAATGAAAGGAAATACTCAGAAATCTGTGAACTATCTGCACCAACAGAGCTACAGATAAATGTTTTTATTCATAACGATACTGACGTTTATATTTAGGTGACAAAGGCGCACCTATATATTTTATATTTTAGAGGGGGCACCATTGGCAGATCTTTGCTCAACCTTTAAAAAAAAAAAGATGTATGTGTTTTGTTTGTGAAATGAGTTGCCTGGATACCAAAATGCACAAAAAGCATTTTTGTTATTTAGCATTTATTTTGTTTATATTTTTGTTCTTTGATGATGCCTCCACACGAGAACAGGAGCAGAAGCACTGGAGGGCTGTACTGGGGATCGGTATGATGGAAATATAGCGGGATACCGGGAGATGTGGGAGCTGTAGGGATGTTCTCTTGGAATATCGACTTTAATCATCTTCTTACTGTAAGAACACACACAGATAGAGTTACAGATTGTAAGTCTCAGGATTTTTATAGTGAAAAGCTTGTGCTTGCTCTCTGTCCTTGACCCAACCCTGTCTGACTTAAAAAATAAGTTATTCAACAGTATGAAAGGCAGAGGACAAGAAGAGAAGAGATATATTTATCCACAAAAAAGAATACACGTAGCATGCAAGGTGTCGCCAACAAAAGAGATGGACATATTTTTTTTAAATGTTACCTCATGTCGATGTCTGTTGGTTTGGGGACCCTTGAAACAAAATAATAATAATTATAATAATTAAATAATAGCTTAAGAAATATATACTAACCTAATGTTTAATAAGTGTGTGAGATTAACCATGTAAAATGTTTAACATACAGCTGGTCATTCAGTCGGATATTACTTCTCTTGGTTTGGGTGAGGTCATAATATTGCTGAACGATTACAGACCTAGAGGTAAGCACATTCAAATCTTACTCTTATTTTTTTTTAAGCCATTTAGCAGACATGATCAATGTTTGTTTGATTGTTTGTTTGTTTCACAGCTGACTGTTTAATAAAACAAATTAAATGTTAATAATGGACAGTGGAGCTCGAAAGTTTGGGCACCCCTTGCAGAATCTGTGAAAATATGAGTAATTTTCAAAAAATAAGAGAGATCATACTAAATGCATGTTATATTTTATTTAGTACTGTCCTGAGTAAGATATTGTGCATAAAAGATATTAACATTTAGCCCACAAGACAAAAAAAATGCTGAAATAATTAAAATAACCCCACTCAAAAGTTTGGGAACCCTTGGTTCTTAGTACTGTGTTCTGTTACCTGATGATCCTCGGCTGTCTTTCTGTTTTGTGATGGTTGTGCATGAGTCCCTTGTTTGTTCTGAACAGTTAAACTGAGCAGCGTTCTTCAGAAAAATCTTTAAGGTCCTGCAGATTCTTCAGTTTTCCAGCAACTTTGCATATTTGAACCCTTTCAAGCAGTGACTTTATGATTTTGAGATGCATCATTTCATACTAAGGACAATTGAGGGACTCAAACACAACTATTTAAAGAGATTCAAACATTCACTGATGCTCCAGAAGGAAACAAGACGCATTAAGAGCTGGGGGGTGAAAACTTTTGAACACAATGAAGATAGGCAAATTTGTCTTATTTTGTTGAAATATAATTTTTTTCCATTTAGTTCTGCCCTTCGTAAGCAACAGAAGATACTTGTATGTTTCCCGGTACACAAATTAAGTACAATTTACCTTGATCTTCAAATTCCAAAAGTTTTCACCCCCCAGCTCTTAATGCATCTTGTTTCCTTCTGGAGCATCAGTGAATGTTTGAATCTTTTTAAATAGTTGTGTTTGAGTCCCTCAAATGTCCTCAGTCTGAAAAGATGTATCTCAAAATCATAAAGTCACTGCTGGAAAGGGTTCAAATATGTAAAGATGTTGGAAAACTGAAGAATCTGCAGGACCTTAAAGATTTTTCTGAAGAACGCTGCTCAGTTTAACTGTTCAGAACAAACAAGGGACTCATGCACAACCATCACTAAACAGAAAGACAGCCGAGGATCATCAGGTAACAGAACACAGTACTAAGAACCAAGGGTTCCCAAACTTTTGAGTGGGGTTATTTTAATAATTTCAGCAATTTTTTTGTCTTGTGGAATAAATGTTAAAATGTTTTATGTACAATATCTTACTCAGGTCAGTACTAAATAAAAAATAACATGCATTTAGTATGATCTCTCTTATTTTTTGAAAATTACTCATTTTCTCAGATTCTGCAAGGGGTGCCCAAACTTTCGATCCCCACTGTAAATATATATATATATATATGAATAAATATAAATAAAACATTAAATGTATTCAAATTAATTCATATTTTAAATATTTATAATTTTAATTAAAAAAAGAAAGAATATAATTATGATGTAAAATACTGCTTCTGGAAATATAACATATATATACACATACACAAACATGTGTGTGTATTATTTAATACATGTCAGATGTCTTAAAAATTTTCTGTGCTTACTCAGGCAACACTGATCCTCCAAAGCCAAAGTGTCGATGTCCCTTAATGACTGCAGGGATATAATCATTCTGGGAACTTAAAGTCTTTTTTCCATTAGCCTGCTGGCTTAGCTCTTCATGGTTGCTCTTTGGGTACACCCTGTTGTCCCTTGTGTAAAATTGAAAATCAGTAAGAGTTTAGGTCACATCACATCATTTCTTTATGCTTCATGCACTTAAACATGACAACAAAAGGAAAGAAATATAGGACTAAATTTTAAATGCAGTCTACTATAATATTCTCACCTTGGAATATAGAGTCCAGTGATGCTTAACGGTTGCCTCAAGATTGGAGGGAGTCGGAGTGGAGAAGAGCAGTTTTCTTCTTTCATGCTTTCCAGTGCTGTAGTTGAAGCTGAAGGGTTTGAGCCCAGTTCTGCTGGATCAAAGGAGTGCAAATGCTGGGCAGGTGGGCACCACCATGCAAAACGCGTCTGCTACCATAGGCTTGGATCCCTACAGTGTTCATAGTATTGATTCTACAAACAGCCACATGAAACCAGAGAGTGAAACCTTATCCAAGCCGAACACCATCACTATGGAAGCTCAGCTGCGGCCTTTGTTGTGTTTAAGGGATTTGGTGATGCGAGATGCTCATTAGACCTGCCTCGCTGACAGAGCGCACTTAATCCTACTGTTTAGCCCTTAATCTTACTTATAAATTCCAAATATAATGCAAAATCCTCTTTGAACAAATTAGGCGTCAGTCCCCGTTGGTAAGTTTTAACTGTTACATTCAAAGCTAATCATGTAAATTCAAAAGTAAATGTATTCCTAATGAATAATGCAAGAAATCAATAGCCCCCAGAGAGCAATCAAAGCTCTGAATGTAAAGTCTGCTGTGACTGGGCCTCTGAGTGCAGAATATTCAGTGCTTGAATTCAGGAGATAGGCTGAAACCAGAGCAGGCTATCAGAGAAACACAGATGTAGGCTACTGCAGTGAGTATAAAACTATCTCTGGTTTCACCAGTTAACTCTGGATACATGATATGGAAAAGTCAAGTAGTTTACACATAGGAATGCTTAGAAGGGCATAGTTAAATATTTCATCATTTACTCACTCTTATGTCATTCCTAAACGATTGTCATCCATTCATCTTTGGAACATGAAACCCTTTTTAAATATTTTCTCATTGTTTTTTGTTCAAGCCATCCTCTCAAAAAAAATAAAAATAAAATACAGCTTCAAAAAGTACATAAAGACTTAAATAATTAACACAAATGAAACCAGCTGTCCATTTCAAATCTTCTGAATACATACAGTGATTTATATTATTTAATTTAGGCTTGTATTCACAAATATTTATGATGAATATTGAAAATGTAAATTAGTTTGTTTCTTCATCAAAACAGATTTGGATAAATGGAGCATTACATCACTTGCTCACCAGTGGATACTCTACAGTGAATGGGTGCCATCAGAATGAGAGTCCAAACAGATTATAAAAACATCACAATAATCCACAAAATAATCCAAATTACTTCAATCCATCAATCTTGTCTTGTCAAGTGAAAAAGGAGTTTGGCTGGATGGATGAATTGTAGTTTAGCAGGAAGCAAATGTTGTAATTATGGATTTGTTTATTTACATGCAACTGTTTGCCTAACAAGATGTTAATTGTTGATTATTGTGATGCTTTTTATCAGAAATCCAAACTCTTCTTCTCACGGCACCCATTCACTGCAAAGGATCCACTGATGAGCAAGTGATGTAATGCCACATTTTTCCAAATCTGTTCTGATGAAGAAAACACTCACTTAGATCTTGAATAGCTCATGGGTGAGTATAATTTCAGCAACTTTTTTTTTTTTTTTTTTTGCTTTAAGATTCCAGCAACAACATTTTACATTTTTTATGTCATTATTTTTAAGCATATTCAAACACAAAGCATATTTCTTTACAGAGACTTAATAAACTGAAGAAATTGATTGCAGCTCTGCTTACTATAGCTATTTTACATTTGCCTGTACTCAAGACATTCAAATATTCTCCTAGTATAAAAAAAAAACATTGCCTTGCTCTCTCCTTAATTTTTCATCCATTGTAAAATCAGCAGAAATAAGAGTGAATCTTATCCTTACTCTTGAAAAACAGTCATCTTAATGCATTTTTGTGTTTCAGGTGATTAAAAAAGAATGCAGACCTGTGCACAATAGTCACATATTGTATTTTGTCATCATAATGAAAAACAGATGCTCTATTGTTTATTCAGTTAGCTTTAATGTTACAAAAATGTTTTTTTAAAGGCTTGTGTGCTTGTTTGATATTTTCTTTAGGTTTCTAAATTGAATCCCACCTAATGAATAACTCATCATCATTGTTCGCTATTTAAAACAGCAGGAGAGCTGTCCATGGTTCTGAAACTCTTCACTTCCACAATTCAGTCTTATATGAACATCATCTTATTACATCCCTTATCACAGATTGCATTAAACATACATTAAATCTACCCTGTTGTTTTTGAAAATGTACAGATCTCATGAAAAACTTTCACTCACTGTCTTTGCATGAATATTTGCCCTATGGTATTCAATCAAAACATGAACACACCAATCAATAGACCAGACCCTGTCCAGATGCACCACCAACTGCTTGCCAAGCACTTAAACTGACCGGCCTTATTTATAAGGCTATGCTAAGCAATATATTCAGTATTACACCTTTAATTGGGATCCTCCAGGGACTTTGTCAAAGGTTTTGAGAAAAGCTGGGCTTTAGCACACATGCCAAACTTAAGTTCAGTGACCAATTACCGCCCTTCTCTTCAGAGGGGTTGCTGTAATACTGTACATCTCCTACTGTTGTATTATGAATGTAGTGCAGTGAGCCCGCTCCCTTGGTTGCTTGTTAATACTCAACTATGGAGAACAGGTTTCATTAGCCTGTGTCAGAATATACTGCTGCAAGCCATTAGAGACTGCTTTAAACATCAAGGCTGCAGCAGTGCCTTATCTTACTAATGAACATCAACAGGTATAGGCTAAAACGCACACGAGCAACCATTTAAATGCACTTAAGTGATTAACCTATCAAGCTCAGAGGAACACCATGGAAGTTCTTTGATGGAGCGTAAGCAAACACCTCCTAACTAATGTGTTGGATTTGTACGCTACAATCATAAAATATGATGAAATTGTTTTTTGAAGACCTGTCTGCATTACACAGTACGAAAGATTAAAATGTTAATTAAAACATATAACTCTCTCTGGATGGATCCCAGAAATGGCTAGAGTTAAAGCTGAGGAGATAAAATTATCTAAAAGCAGAACCAGTTCACAGTTGCATTCTTTGTCAGAAAAAATTGTTTTTATCAGCATAGCAACAGTGAGAAAGAGTTCAGTTGGAATGAAAGCAGCTGAACAAGTACACAATGCCTTATTCAGGAGAAGTGAAGGTCTATGTGTGTCAGTGAGTGCAGGGAAATGACTAGTATAGAAGAAGACGTGCAATGGTGAGCTTTTAACCAAAACAGATGAGAAATAATATAAACCTCATATACTTATTTACATATGCAAAGAGGATCTTTGTCGTCCTGAAAATGTTTTCCTTTAATATCATCATAAAGAACAATCAAAAATAAAATAAAACATTTATGATGGTTTTAAAAGCTGATTGCATGGTCAATTATTGCAGATATACGACAATCCTTTCACAATACTTTAAGGCAGAGTAGGACACTTTTTTTTAAAACTGTTCAACCGATTAAGGTGGTTAGGGCTGTTAGATAAACCAGCCACTACAGTATGTTCCAAAAGAGCTGTTTAAGATGACATAATTTTAATGCTAATACAAATACTTTATTACTTTGTTACTTTTTATAGAAAAAAGTTATTTGAATGGACCATATACTGTACTGTTTTGTAAGGTATTATTTTATTTATTTATTGTGATGTTTGCATTTATTTTTTGTAATGATTTTTCAGTGTTCCTGTAGTTCAAACAGTAGAGCAATGTCAAGCTCATGGATATGATTTCCAGTAAATCCATGAACTCAAGTGGCTTTGGCATCTTGCGCATGGTATTAATATTTACTGCTCTTTATTGACTTGATGATTTGAAGGAATGTGATAATGTCTTGTGTACTGTATGTGTACAGCACCATAATAATCCAAGACAAATTTCCCTTCAGTGACAATTCAGCAATACAAATTTAAATTTACATGGGTTTTGTAATATTAAATTCATAATGATTGTGCAAACAGAAATAATAATTCATCCTGTTAGAATATACATATTATGGATAGACTTTTAATGACAAATGATAGCAGCCATTATTTTCAGACAGGGGCTACTTCAAAAGTGTTTAATAGAGGAAAGTATTAGAACATATTTTTTCCTCTCTCTCTCTCTGATTGTCTGTCACACACACATGCATAGCTATAAAAATACTTTCACGAAACAAAAACAGATTCATTAAACTTCCACTGGACACACAAAAAGAAACATCCGTTTTTCACAGACACACTGAACAGACAGCTAGCTATTCGTTTGCTTTCGTGTTTATTTAGGTCCCTCTCAAAGGAAATCTGCGTCTTATCTGCCAACTGCTTGAACAAAATTGCTTATTATACTTAAACGTCATCGCGAATCAGTCATATTTAATTATTTATTTCACTGTTCATCTCCACGAGCCTCATAAAAGACTGTGTGAGGAGGAAGGCTGGAGAACAGTGATATGTGAATGGCAGATGGACGTGTGAAGTGCGTGCAGCAGACGACTCCTCAACAATTTGGCTGTGGCTGTGCCGACATGACAACTTTTGATTTTTCCGACGTGGAGGCATTTTTGGATTGCCATCCGGAGCTTTTTGAGGAATATCTCGCCAGGAAGGGAAAATGTGACACCCTGAGCAGGTGGCTCAAAGAGCATCAGCCGTCCAAAACCTCTGTGGCGGAAGAGAAACGCGGGGTCGCGAGGGATCCCTTCTGGCCCACGAACCCCGACGGACTGAAGCGCAGATCGTCCCACATGGAGCTCCGCAGGAACTTCGCCCGCTCCAAAGCGATGACTGCGCACCGGACCTACGACGAGCACGTCAGTCTCACGGCTCACGAGTCCCAGTCGAGTATGCGACGGCGCGCGCTGCTGCGGAAAGCCAGCTCGTTACCGCCGACCACGGCGCACATCTTGAGCGCGCTGCTCGAGTCCCGGGTGAACGTGCCTCAGTATGCCTCAAGCGCCATTGACTACAAATACAGACTCAAAGAGTCCAACGAGAGGGAATTCTTCCTCGAGCTGGTTAAAGACATTTCTAACGAACTTGACATGACAAACCTCAGCTACAAGATTCTAATCAATGTGTGCATCATGGTGAACGCAGACAGGTGTTCGCTTTTCCTAGTGGAGGGACCGTCTCATAAGAGGACGCTGGTGTCCAAGTTTTTTGATGTGCACTCGGGTACGACGGTGCGACCCTCTTCAAGCACCCTGGACTCAAACGAAGTGCAGGTTCCGTGGGGAAAAGGCATCATAGGTTATGTAGCAGAACACGGAGAAACCGTAAACATCCCGAACGCATACGAGGTAGAACTGCAACTAATAATACTGACAATTACACTGACATTGGTTGCGAATTATTATATGGGGTTTGATGGTTAAACCCAAAGGACGTCGAAGTGTTGAGAGTTTTTTTTAAAGCATGCCCTTTTTAACAGGGGTTTGATTATACATTACAAGTTAGTAGTGCGTATTTTTAACTGTTGACAAATAAATTCGTTTTCGCCAGAGGTCACCGTAACAACAGTTCGACCGGTACAAAAAAAAAAAAAAAAAAAAAACTGGACTAAAACAGCTTGTGTATATTTACATCACAAATCACCGAAACCTAAGTGTATTTTATTTTAAAATTGCATAACTGACATTTGGCTAACTCTAGTTATAATTTATGTCTAGCTAGGGAAAAACGGACAGCTTGTGCCAGGGACTTATATGCAGTGTAGCCTACAATACATACAAAATAAAGTTATTGGGGAGCCCGGGGCTAGTTGTCACAATCTTTACTCCAGTGAATATTTTTCTCAGGTAAAGGTTTATCTTAGCAAATAATGAAATAATGTAGGCATATACTGTAGGTCTTGGGTACAAAAACAAAAACAAAAAAAAAAACGAAAAAAAAAAAACCGCACAACTATTTAACATTTTAAGAAACAATTCAATCAGCGCTGACTTGCCAGTAGGGGGAGCATGCTGTCACACTATATTGGTGTAAGTTTCCATTAAACAGTGTATTATAGACTTTTAGCTACATTTAAAGAGTAAAATAATTAAGAAACAAAACTATTTATGAAACAGCAACCTTTTAAGAGTTGACACAAAAATCTAAAATCCACTGTCTTGGCCAACACATGACATTTGAAAGACACATAACAGCTTGCTCCAAGTTCAGTATTTCAAGTAAAATCTACCTTAATTACTGTATATTCAGTGGCTTAGCTTGCTCTCTAGTTTTCCTAACAGCTACGGCAAAAATATGAACCTTTAGTATGGAGGATAGAACAGAAGTGCCTTTAAAGATTTGTGATTTCTACCATTTCTGCAGCCAAGGCTTTGATTATTTTGATTATGTCAAAAGGTTCAAGAACTTAACAATCCCCATGTGAAGATATCTCGATTACAGTGTTGGCTGTTTCCCCATTGTGTGTACACATCATTATATCATGACCACAGGCAAGCCTTCTCTAGTAAAATGTGGTCAGAAGAGATCCATTGATGCAGTGCAATGAATTTGCCACTATCCTATCATTTAAATGGAATTTTATGCTTTTGGTGGTAATGAATGCAGTTTTCCCCCAAACTGTAAAAAAGTAATAATAATTATTTATTACATTTATATAGCACTTTTCCTGCTTTTCTAAGCACTTAAAGTGCTCTAGATTGTGAGGGGGTATCTCCTTGTCCACCACCAGTGTGCAGCATCCACCTGGATGATGGGATATCACCCATAGTGCACCAAAGCACCCACCACACACAAGCTTACTGGTGGAGAGGAGACGGAGTGATGAAGTCAATCAGTAGATATTGGGATTGTTAGGAGGCCAGGATGGTCACAGGTCAATGGACGAATTTAGCCAGAATGGCGAGGTGACACACCCAATCTTTTCGAAAGACATTCTGGGATTTTTAATGACCACAGAGAGTCAGGACCTCGGTTTAATGTCTCATCCAAAGGACGGTGCTTTTTGGCAGAATAGTGTCCCCGTCAATACACTGGGGTGTTAGGACGCACACAGACCACAGGGTGAGCACCCCCTGCTGGCCACACTAACACCTTTTGCAACAGCAAACCTGTTTTCCCAGGAGGTCTCCCATCAAGGTACTGACCAGCCTCAACCCTGCTTAGTTTCAGTGACCGACCAATCTTGGGCTGCAGGGTGATATGGCTGCTGGCTAAAAAGTGATGCAATATGCAACAAGATTAATCTGAAATACAACAACTACATATACATTTTCATAGTTTTTCCCATTCCCCATTGTGAAGTTGAAGGAATTAGCTTTTTTTTGGTTACACTTTTAAGGTGATACATTCTAATTACGTAATGAGTAATACTAACAACGTGGAATTAATATAGCTTTGAAATAAGATGTGGTTTAAGTTTAGTGGCATGTATTAAGGCAAAATTTACTATGAATACTATTAGTATAGCTAAGTTGTAACAAGGGCACCGTAAAACAGTGTTTTTCCCCCCCCCAGATCATTTTTGAGTTAGATTTGAATAAGGTAAAGTACATAAGGGTATTTGGGACTGATGTGAAAAAAAAAAGAATCAAAACACCCCAGTTATCAACAGATTTTCTTATACAATTATTATATACTGTATTACATTATCAAATTATTATCTCTAACAATTATTTTATATAACAATACAGTAACTTTAAAGAATGAATGTTAATTTTTGCACCTAGCCACAATGTTGTGTCTCCATTGTACTGTGTAGGACCATCGGTTCAGTGATGAAATTGACAAGCTAACGGGTTATAAGACTCAGTCCATTCTGTGCATGGCCATCCGCAACAGTGATGGGGAAGTCATCGGTGTAGTGCAGGCCATCAACAAGAACCCCAGCGGAACTCCGTTCACCGAGGACGATGAGAAGGTACATAAGCTTTGTTCTCCTTTTCTCTTGGCTTCATGCTGATATTATATTTTAAAGCATCTGCTCCAGCTAGTGGATTTATAGTTACATTCTCCAGATGCCCATTACTGTATTGCCCGAACTTTAACTGGTAATGAAACTCTAGAGTGTGGATGTAATTGCTGTGCTGAATCAAAAGAGATCGATAAATTAGCGCCTTGGCGAATATCCTGCTATGCCGGAGTACAAGTAGATCAAGATTTAGAAAATCAGTTATTCACATTATTTTATTCATAACCTTAGAAACAGGAGCATAACCAGTTGAAGCCCTGCGGTAATTTTGCACCTTCATTGAGACACAGCATATGTCAAATCTAGAACTGATATTTGGAAAATTCCAACTGGAAGAGAGAATCCATGCCCTAATCACTCCAAAAGGGCAGAATCCTTGAAGAGTGTCTACATGATATTGTCAGGGATCTGCAAGAAATGGGACCCAAATGCAGAATGAGCAGACAAGGGTATTTTATTAACAAGACGAAGACTGGAACAGCTGGGGAATTTGCAGTGAAACAGTTCAAACAGATGGGCTGGGCAGACAACAATACAGGCAGGAGGGATGACCACTGAGACAGTCCAAGATGACCACAGGCCCAAGCACAGAGTAGGCAGCTCCAGAGGAAGGGCCAGGTAGACACAGGAAACTTGTAGCTTCAAGTGAAACTGCAACGTCACCAGACTAGTCGCCAGGTAGAGACTCACAAGACCAGAGACTTGACACATGAGAGAGGTGAGCTGCTTCCAGGCAGTGGGGTACAGTGGTCAGGAAATCTGAGTGGGGCCAAGACAGGACAATACACAAAAACAAGACTCAAAACGACACAGACAATTGAAGACAAAATTAGAACAAAGCAAAAGAAAACCAAAACTATAATCCAAGAGTAAGAACAAAACTCAATCCAAAACTGGAATCACTTAAGCAAGAATAAATGAAAGTTTAAATCGAATGAGAAAAAAAACTAGATTAGAATACACAAAAAGACTTCCTTTTCTTTTAAACTAGACAAAGCTAAAGACCAAAAAGGATATAAACAACTAGATAAGAGATCAAAATAATTATCAAGCTCAAAGGGATAAATTCTAGGCTAAGAGATGGGTAAACACCAAAACGAACCAGCAGAGACACAAGGAAAGAAACCCCAATATATAGGAAAGTACACATGAGGATCAGGTGAAAACAATCAAGCAGACAAGGGCTAAACAAGGGGGCGTGACCAGGGGTAACAAGGAGGTGGGACAAGGGGAGCACGTGGCAGACACAAACAAAGACAGAACCATGTGCTTAGACACAAAACAAACAGAGAAACATGGAACAGAGACAAGATGGACAGGGCTGTCAGGGCAGGATCCTGACAGATATGACCCTTAAATTTAGTTTTGTTGGATAAAACCTACTTTGTTTAGGTTGATTCAGTAATGTTAAATAAATAAAACAAATATTTCAATAAAATCAATTAATTTGTTTCCACATGAAGCATATTTTTTTTAGGTTCCTATTTTTTTTCTGGTGCAATGTAATGCGGTGTGCATCACCCCATGACCTGTTCTTAACCTGAAAAAATGGGAACCTAAAAACAGAAATATCTACATTAACTGATTTTAAGTTTGGAATATTATTTAATATTGATGAATCAACCTAAATACAGTCATTTATACTAACAAAACTTGCACTGGGTGCAATCAGATAGAAATAGCCATTTAAGGTAACAATTGCAGGTCATCACAGAGTACACCAGAAATTTCATATTATTGCTGTTAATATAATCAATGCAAATTAATCTACATTTTATAGTGGCTTTTTTAAAATATGTTGTGTGTTCCCTCTTTAATTTATACAAATATAAAAGACCCTGCATTAATCTACTATTAAAAACGCATTTCTTAAACATATTTAAATTTCAAATGAAACGCATGATGAAAATATGTGTAATGCATTGTAAAAAAAATAAAACAATTACAATTATTCTGTTTACATATTAACTCGAATTCTTAAATGGTCTAACTTTAAAATGAATCGCAAGGACTCGCCACCCTGGGTCACATGACCATAAATGATCAAATTCCTTAAAGTGAACTTCGTGTATACCATTTGTGAAAGGGTCCTCAATGAAGGGATTCAATTTTTCACTTTCTTTAGGAATGCCCTAAAAAATTATGGAATTCGCCTCTTCAGAACTGTTCTCAGAACAGAGGTTATCTTTGACACTGGTTAAATCAGCACATGCGAATTCCATACTTCAGAATCAATGCTGCAGATCCACTACTGCCGTCAGTCTGCACACGCACATCTCAGACCTTCACTTTCATCGCTGCTTCAAAACAGCTCTCTATAGATAGTAATTAATAGCACTGAATTTCTCCTTAGAATTATTTATGCCAAGCAGCACTGAAAACAGATACACAGGCTGTGCTGTTATAAATGCCCTAGAAATAAACTGATTAACTGATGTGATGCCTCCAGTTCTTCTGCTGGTGTTTTTTCCCTCTTAATATCTCACACTCATGCATCAATCAAACCAAAGCTTTGAAAGCATCACACTTCTCCCTACAGGTTCTTCAAATGTATCTACCTTTCTGTGGAATATCGATCTCCAACGCCAAACTCTTCTCCGAATCCCGCAAGGAGTATGAGAGGAGCAGGGTGAGTCAAGAGCTGCAGAAATGTTGCTGAATAAAACTCAATTTTTCAGACTGATTTCAAATCTGCCTCTAGACTTCTAGACGTCTCCGACAGTGTGTTGCTTGATTTTGAAAGCTTGTTTACAATCCTCAGGTCTCAAGGTTTAAAATATTTAATAATCTGCTTGAAGGCCTGTGTTATCTGAATACATTTCAAGCTATTGCTGTTGTTCCTCAAGGCCCTGCTGGAGGTGGTGAATGATCTGTTTGAGGAGCAGACGGACCTGGAGAAGATTGTGAGAAAGATCATGCAGCGTGCGCTGACATTGCTGCAGTGTGAGCGCTGCTCAGTGCTTCTCCTAGAAGACATCCACTCTCCTGTGAGATCGCTTTTTAGTCCCCTTTTCTCTTTTCTGGCATTTTGTGTTTTTTCGTATCTTTTTCCATCCTTTCTACCTTCCACCATTCTTAAAGGGATAGTTCACCTAAAAATGAACATTCTGTCATTAATTACTCACCCTCATGTCGTTCCAAACCCAGACCTTTGTTCATCTTCGGAACACAGAGTAAGATATTTTTAATGGAACCTGTAAGCTCTCTGACCGTCCCGTAGACAGCTATGATTTTACCTGAACGTAATCAACATAATCAGCATTGTTTACATTCAGCATGTGTAAAGGTCTTACAGGTTTGAAACCACATAAGGGGGAGTAATTAAAGGAACACTACACTTTTTTTTAAAAAATATGCTCATTTTCCAACTCCCCATTTTCGAATTCATTCAGCTGATCTCCGGGTCTGGTGGTAGCACTATTAGCTTAGCTTAGCATAGATCAGTAAATCTGATTAGACTGTTAACATCTTGCTCAAAAATTTCAAGAGTTTAAATTTTTTTCCTATTTAAAACTTGACTCTTCTGTAGTTACATCGTGTACTAAAACCGATGAAAAATGAAAAGTTGCCATTTCCTAGGCCGATATGGCTAGAAACTATACTCTCATTCCGGTGTAATAATCAAGTTACTATTTTCATGTGCTGTGTAATATCATTGCGCATGCTGCTCTCATGGTACAGCAGCAAAGTTTCTTGATTATGATGCTGGAATGAGAGTATAGTTTCTAGCTATATCGGCCTATAAAACGCAACTTTTCATTTTCCGTTGGTCTTAGAACACGATGTAACTATAGAAGAGTCAAGTTTTAGATAGGAAAAATATAGAAACTCTTTAGTAATTTTTGAGCGAGATGCTAACAGTCTAATCAGATTTAATGATATATGCTAAGCTAAACTAAAAGTGCTACCGCCAGACCCAGAGATCGGCTAAAACTGTTTAACTCTAGGGGAGTTGGAAAATTAGCCTATTTTCAAAAAAAGTGGAGTGTTCCTTTAATGACAGAATTTTCATTTTTGGGTAATCACTCTCTTTAAGAAATGTTGATGATTTAATGTGTGACATAAAATACATCAATAATACCACTTTGCAGACTTTTAAAGACTTTTACCACTTTTAAAGCCATGCTTCTGTATTTTGCGTGGAGCCAGTGTTTAGCTTTTTACTTCTGGTGATTTTATTTAGGTTTTAAAATTCATAACATATTTCTTCACTTGTGAAGATTATCATGATGTACTCAACATGTAATAATTTTTTACTTTTGTTGGTCATATAGCTTATTCCTCAACAATTCAAAAGCCAATGGAAAATTGAATCCTATTGGACTTTTTGTCAAGGGAATCTGTTTATTGTTAATTTCTGGGTTGGCCTACAAAATACGTCATCACTGTAGTGCTCTATACAGCTAGTCTTTATCAAAAACAGTTTGTGCTTTTTCTTTGCAGATGACTTGTATTTTGTGCATAGTTGTCACTGTCTGTGTATACCGTTCACCCAGTAGAGGGCAATGTGAACACCTTGAAATGACCCTAGCATTGCTTTACAGCAAGTGTTTACAGCAAACACTACTCAGGGTTTCTTCAGAAAATATCTAAACGTAGTTGTTCTCTCACTGTGTTCATAGGTAGTAAAGTTCTCCCAGACATTTGAGCTCATGTCTCCACTGTGCAGCATTGATCATGACATCAGGTGAGAATAACAGGGCTAGTAATATGACAAACTACTAAATTGTATTTTTTTACATAACGTAAGCGGGATGTCAGCTAATGTATGCCATGCTCAGTATATGTGTGTTGTGTGTATATGTGGGCATTTGACAAAGTCAGCATGGAGAAGGTGTCTTGCTCAGACTGGCTGATCAATAACAGCATTGCTGAGTTGGTAGCATCAACCGGGCTGCCTGTTAACATCAGTGACGTCTGTCAGGATCCCCGCTTTGATGCTGAGGTGAGCAGAATACACCCCCACAGACCAGTTTCATGTTCATTTTGATCACTTGGCCCAAACCAAAGCATGATTCCAAGCCCACATCTCTCTCATGGTGCCAGTTAGTCTAAACTAGCACGTAGTATGTCCTTGTGACAAAGAAGTACACTTAAGCATACTTAAAAAGAAAATATGCTTTAAAATTATATACTTCAGTGTAGACTGACTGTAATGTTTTGCATTACACTTAAATTAACATGTATTATAGTATACAGTTAATATTAAATACAATTAGTTGAACTTAAGAATGCTTTTTTACCCACTTAAGTAGGACTCAAGTACATATTGTGTGATTTATTTCAATAATTTTGAAATGCATGTCTATTAAAACTTTTTAAATATATTGTCTATTTAAATATATCAAGTAGTTTACATGTGCATAAGTATGTTAGTCAGTGCATCAAAATAACTGTACTTCTTTGAAGAATGACAAAAGATTATTAAAACAATTATGAGAAATGTATTTTTGAAGTAAAGCTTGTAATTTGGCATTATTACAAATGGCATTTTAGTGTGTTAAGCAGTATGTTAGGAATAAATGTGTACTTTCTTTAAGAACACTTCAGTGGCTTTTTTTTAATCAGAATTATTTTATCTGCAAGTACAGTTTTTTTTTAAATAGATCTAAAAAAAAAAAGTGAGAAAAAATGAGAAATAGACAGAAAAAATACACTAAAAGTACACATTCAATACAATGAAATACACTTCTTTTACAAAAGTGTTAGCACCGTTAAGTGTGCATATGAACCCAAGTGTAATCAAACACACACACACACACACACGTATCATTTCAAGCATTGTGTTTCATACTCAGGCGGACCAGGCTTCTGGTTTTCATATCAGATCAGTTTTATGCGTCCCCATCTGGAATCGGACACATCAGATTATTGGTGAGTTTCCACACAAGTGTTTAACTTAATACAAACCAACAAAAACAACAATTAAATAATGTCTTACTTTTATTAGGCGTTGCCCAGATTCTGAATCGCTTGGACAGAAAGACATTTAATGATGCAGATCAAAGGTTATTTGAGGTGTGACTTTATTCAAATATTTGATGTTGGAATAAAATTGCCAATCAATATTTTATAAGTGATTTAGAGCCTTACATACTTACTTACATTACTGATACTGTCATAAATCATACTTATGATTAATTTTCCTTTCCGTTGTTCCTAACAGGCTTTTGTTATTTTCTGTGGTCTGGGCATTAACAACACAATGATGTATAACCAGGTTAAAAAGACTTGGGCTAAGCAGTCTGTGGCTCTAGATGTGAGTAATATTTCTTATTAGTATTTATTTTTATGTTTTAAACGGCCCATTAATATAATAGCTACATTTTTGCCTGCATATTAATCTGTCAGACCAGTAGAGAGAAATTAAATTGTGCATGCGTGGTATGGTTACATTACATAGTGTGTATATTGTTATTTCTGTCTTTTTCAGATGCTGTCTTATCATGCTACATGCTCCAAGGCAGAGGTTGATCGCCTGAAGGTAAGATTAAAATATGGAATTTAAGTCCATAAAAAAACTAGATTCCACAGCACTGAAAATATACTAATGTTCTAAATTATTTTTTAAAACATGAAGTTTTAAATATTGAAACATTATTGATAACTGCTCTATTACCATTGAAAAAGTTTGTGTCAGTATAGTTTTTTTTTTATTATTATTTAGAAATGATGCAAAATTATCAAAAGTTACAGTAAACACACTTTTTATGTTACAAAAAAATATATTTCAAATAAATACTATTCTTTTGAACTTTCTGTAAATGAAAGAATCTTTCAAAAAATGATCACAGATAAAATATTAAACAGCACAAAATATATAAAAAAACAGCATAAAAATATTAAACACCACAACTGTTTTGATAATAATCAGAAATGTTTCTTGAGCACCAAATCAGCATATTGCTTTGATTTCTGAAGGATCGTGTGACACTGAAGACTTGAGTTATGATGTTAAAAAATCAGCTTTGCCATCACAGAAATAAATTATATTTTGAGATATATTAAAATCGAAAACTTTAAATTGTAATATTTCACAATATTACTCTTTTTATTAACTGTGTAATTTTATGTTATTTTACTGTATATTTTCTAATAAATGCAACTTTGGTGAGCATATAAGACTCTTGAACGCTTTTACTGTATTTCAAGTCAATGAAAAAAATCAAAATGTGTCACAGGAACAACAAAAAATTTAAATTATATATATTTGTTCATTTAAAAATGATTTTTATCACTTGCTATTTCATGTATTATAAGCCCTGTTGCAATAAAGCTGCTTAAATAAACTATAACTCTAGCAAAAAGTAAACCTCTCTTTAATTACCTATTTTATAATTTATAATTTTATAAATTATTCATTCAGTATCTGATTTGTTGTAAATATAAAAAATGCTTTGGCAATACGCTGTAATGCCTGACATGCAATAAAGCATATTTGAATTTAATATCAACAGCATTACAACTTACTGTATTTGACCAGTGCATTATTACCTTTACAGCGTGGTACAGCTAGATTCTGTATAGTGTTGCAAAATGTGAAATAAGGTTCCCAGATCAGAAGCATATAGCACACCTTTTCTCCAGAGAGACGTGATGAAAACTTCAAATTAAACTCATACATTAGAGAGATAGAAGAGTAAAAAACATCTCAGCCCCCAACGTTTCCTAGAAATTTATAGATGGTGGTGTCCCAGACTTGAGAGAGTTGAGGTATTAATAATTGAAATGGCAGAGTGTCATATACTCTTTCTGTCTGAGCCCTCAGTGGATCAGGCTCTGCTCGGGTGTTTAATTGCCTTGCTGCTGGAGTTGCTGAGATTGTCCCCTCTCCTCTCTCAGGCTGCTAAGATTCCCCTAAGCAGTGAGCTCGGGATCGATGAGTTCCACTTTAATGACTTTTCTCTGGACAGCGACGCCATGATCACTGCCTCCCTGCGGATGTTTTTGGAGCTCGGTGTCGTGCAGAAATTCAAAATTGATTATGAGGTGAGGCAATCACCATCAAAGCGGGGGCCAAATGCCAACCCTTTACTGACTGGGAGAGTGAAATGCTGCTTACATATGTATGGTGTGTGAGGCTGGGAGTGCTGGGTTATGGATTGGGGAGAGACTGTGCTGCAGGCTGGTTTTAGGAACACAGGGAGGGTCTGGAGCTGCGGTGAATACTACAGCATGCCTTTCTGTTCCCGCTCAGGTGCTGTGCCGCTGGCTGCTTACCGTGAGGAAGAACTACCGCACCGTAGCCTATCACAACTGGAGGCATGCCTTCAACGTCTCGCAGTGCATGTTTGTTATGATCACCGTAAGTCACAGATGATGATCCAAGTGGCCTGAAATAGCCTGTGTGATTTGATAGTACACCCATGAATGAAAAGGCAGAATTTATTCACCCTTAGTGATTTAATCGAAACCTTAATTGGTACCGTACTAAATTGATCAACTTAAATTACTAAAATATATAAATGCATGACATGCAAGTTTCAATAGAAATATTTTAATAAGCATATTTTAGTTTATCACAAACCCTTTTACATTCAGCAGCATACTACAGTATAACCATAGAAATCATTATGAAATTGCATATTAAGATGAACTTAAGTCCTAATTAAGTGGCTTCAAAAAAAACTACATTTCAGGTGATTGCATTTTGATTAATAAATACATTTAAACGGTAATACATTTTCGTTTAATTGCAATTACCATGTAAGTGTTCAGAAATGTTACATTTAGTTAACTTTTGAAGTATATTATTTCAATAAAAGTATGCTGAAGTGTACTTTATTTTCACAAGGGAAGGTGATATATTCAGTGTATAATGGCTTGAATTCTGTTCGATATTGTTTTAATTTTTTATTGCGCATAAGTTATAGAGATTACTTCTGTGATGGTTTTAAGATGCTTTTTGCCTTTTTAGAGTTGCACATTCCCTGTCCCAATCCACATTATTTGTATGGCAGAGAAAAGAGACATAAGAGTTCAGTACAACATCAGTAAATGCCTTTCATTTTTGATTGAACTATCCCTCTAATGATATTCTCAGGTAGAAGCTGTAAATGCACATAGTTTAAATCAGTAATGATCTTTCAAGCCATAATTGAATCACTGTATTGGAGGATTTGCAGTAGTAGGTTTCTCTGTTGTGGTCCAGACTGCTGCGTTCCAGGAGGTGCTGACAGACACAGAGACTCTTGCGCTTATGGTTGGGTGTTTCTGCCATGACCTGGACCATCGTGGCACAAATAACGCCTTTCAGGCAAAGTGAGTCAATGTAACTTACGTCAGTGGCTCCAGTTTTTACATTGCACATCAAATAATGACCCAACAGAACCAACATAGCCCTAAAATTGTCTTGTAAAAGTAAAGTTGTTAATGGATGAAACTGTCAATGTTGGTATCTGTCTAATATGACTAACTTCTTCTGACTGACCAATTTGTGCCAATTCTCTGGAGGATATGATTGGCTGCACAGCCTTAAACGCCAACATGGGAGGTGTTTTCTCCTCCCTTTTTAAGGATAAAGTCTTTTTTTATTTTGCTATCCTAATTCTGCATGTTTACACGGCTACCTGCATTTTATTATTTGCATTTACTTTGGCTTTTTCCCCAAGTTAAAATGGCTTAATATTTTTAAGGCAAGAAACATTTACCACCATTTTAAAGTTTGGGGTTGCTAGGATTTTTTTTAAATGTTTTTTTAAAACATATCTTAAGCTCACCAAGGCAGCATATGTTTATTTATTTATTTATTTACAGAATTTATTTGTTTAAAAATACAGCAAGAACAGAAATATTGTGGAATATTATTAGCATTCAAAATAACTTGTTTTCTATTTTGATATATTTTAAAACGTAATTTATTCCTGTGACGCAAAGCTGAATTTTCATCAGGCATTACTCCAGTTTTCTGTATCACCTTTCATCTTGAAAAATCATTTGAATATGTTGATTTTGTGCTTATAAATGTTAAAAAAAAAATAATAATAATTTGTGGAAATCCAATGCTATCTCATGACCAATTCGTACATATTTTACGAGGTGGCGATTTTGTATGATTTGTCTAGACCCCAGTGACAGGTAGTTTTAGGGGCAGGGTTAGGGGTAGGTCATCTGTTCGAATTCATATGAATTGGGGAATTCTTAGAATGTATGTACGATTCAAAAAAATCATACGAATTTGTATGAGTAGGGTCGTACGAATTAATACGAATAAGCAACCTCGTAAAATATGTGTAAATTGCCATGATTTGGGGTTGGGACATAATGTGCTTATTGTTTTGGATCTGATCTGTGTTGTGCTTTCACAGGTCTGGGTCAGCACTAGCGCTGCTGTACGGAACGTCTGCCACACTTGAGCATCATCATTTCAACCACGCCGTCATGATCCTGCAGAGTGAGGTGAGCATGTCTGTCAGCTCATGTCTCAGTACTGAATAAAACTCCATTTAAAAATGTCTACTTCAATTTAAAAACTCTTATTTGCAATGCATTTTATTTTCATTCATCATATGGTTCATGGTATATCCATTACTTAGTTGAAGCAAATGAAACAAATATTCAGTAAAGCACATAAAACAAATTAGTAAAATGAATGTTAGTTTTTCAGTTTGACTTTTCAATGAAATAAACACTTTTGGACTCACACTGTGTGTGAAAACAATGATCTGCGGAACACAATGAATATTGTCAAGCAGTGGACTAATAACCAGTCTCTCTCACACTTCTCTTGTAATGGATTTGCAGAAATGACCCATTTTACCCTCGTCCACATTTGCATGTCTCAGTGGATGGAATGAATGCAAATAGATGTCAGCGTTTGATTAAGTGGCTGATTTAGCTCTGAGCTGTTTAATTATGACCAAGCTCTGTATCGATTTCCTGTAGACGTCCATTGAGCTTTTTTTAACCAACACCAATTAACTGTGCTAAGGAGATTCCCCTCTTGGGTCAGCTGCACTGAAGCAAGGAGAGAAAGAAATTGCTTTCTATCCCAGAGACTGAACATGCATAGAGACACACTCTTTATGAATGAGACTCAGGGGTGTGAAGAGATTGCTAGTGTCATGACTGGCTTTATTTCAGCAGAAAAGACAAGGCTTAATAGGATTACTAGAACTTGGAATGTGAGTCGTGCTTTCCCCAAACTTCACTTACTGTAGACTTTAGGAGAGTGGGGTAAGCTGTGCCACATTTTACTTAACCCTACTGCGTCTACTGTATCATACTGTATTCAATACACTACTTTCTAAGGCCTCTAAATGATATGATAAATGATACATGACCTTTTTTGTACCTTTTGTCATCTAAATGACACTATTTGAGTAAGTGGAAGGCCTTTTCATAAAATTGTAAAAAAAAATCAAATGGTTGTGGAAAGCACGCATTTTGCTGTGAATTATTATTTATTAATTTTACCAAATAAGTATAGAGTAAACATAGAATGCATTTTTTATTGCTAGTAATATTTCAAGATGGCACTTACAGCATTTTAATATAACATTACTAAGACATTATTGATAATTACAAGATTATTAATATTTGTATATATATATATATATATATATATATATATATATATATATATATATTTGATACAGTATATCAAATATGATGCTTGAAACATCCGATAAAGCTCAAAGTAATAGATCTAATTATGTTTAAAAGTGCCTCCTATCAGCTAAAATTAAAGGAAAGCACAGGGCCTCAGAAATATGACTTCTTCCCCGCTGAGATTTTAAAAAGGTAAGTTGACACACGTTAGCAGTAAGCTGTGCCGTTGTAAATGATCAATGACAAATATGGGCATAAAAGCAATGGTTATACAGGACAAAACAAATAGTTTCCCAAAAGGCTTTGAAATTTCATGTAATAAACGACATTATTTTTTTTAAAGAAACTGAACACATTAATTCTGTCAAGGTTCAAGTCATCAAGGTTCATGTGAATATGAATTGTTTCTCCCTCCTCACATTGTCATGAATATTCACTAACATCTTTTTCTCCTTTTTTTTTTTGACAGGGTCACAACATTTTTGCTAATCTGTCCTCCAAAGAGTACAGCAGCATGATGCAGCTACTGAAACAGGCCATTCTGTCCACAGATCTCACCTTGTACTTCAAGTAAGTAATAGTATCAAACGGCATATGTTTCAAAAGTCATAACAACCCACAGCTTCGAACTGCTTTAAATATTCAACCAGATGCATGTAATTCACGTTTGAGCCACAGAGAGGCGCCCTTTGAATAGAGGCAGAAGAGGCCATATTAAGCCCATTTTGTGGCTTTTGTTCAGATCCAGGAATCCTGGTGAAGATCTGAAAGATGCCTCAAGGAACATTGAATAACCTTAAATTGTCCAATTTGCTAATAAGTAATTAATTATTGGTTCTTTTTTTCTTCTTCTTTATTATCTTCATAATTCATTGGATATGAAAGAAGTAGAACCAAGTTCTTTGAGTGTGTTTTGTCGGGACAGTTCAGTTGGAGTAATGAAGAACATAGAGACATGTTCAGGTGAGTGTCTACAATTTATAAAATTGATAACGGAAATGCCAGGATCTGCTGTTAAAATACTATAAATATGACCAGGTCTATGCTGATGACTGCGTGTGACTTGGGTGCAGTGACTCGACCATGGGAGATCTCAAAACAGGTTCCACATTGTTCTATTTTTGTCTTGTTTTTAAGTATAAATATCTTATTTGAGATGGAAAATCGTAAGATAATAAGATTTTATTTGAGAGAGAAAAAATTGATATCATCATATATTAGTTATATTCATCATCATATATTAGTCATATATATTTAGCTTTTTTAATGGAAAATATATACAAATTCGTCAGATGTATGTCAACAGGGTAAGAAAATGATTGTACTTTATATTCTCTGAAACCACTGCAGAGTATATATTTTAGTGGACGTTAAAATATAATGTCATAAATCTATGTTTCTAATTCCAGGTGGCTGAACTGGTGACCAGTGAATTCTTTGAACAAGGTGACAGGGAAAGATCAGAGCTGAAGTTGACACCAGCTGTATGTATTCTCTTATCAACAGATATCTCTGTGTTTTAAAATGTAATTTGCTGGTTTGTCAGTCAATTTCCGGTTTAATCTCTCCTATCCAGGCCATTTTTGATCGTAATCGTAAAGATGAGCTTCCTGTGCTTCAGTTAGAATGGATTGATGGAATCTGCAAGCCATTATATAAGGTACAACGGTTAAATAGATTAAAGCAAATGAATTAACTCCAGCTAATTAACTTTTATACAGTGATCATAATGTATTTTATAGGCTCTTGTGAAGTTGAATAGGAAGCTTCAGCCGATGGTAGATGGAATTGATGCCAACCGAAAGAAGTGGGAGGAGCTTTGTCAGTCCTATCAGCAAACACGGAGAGCCTCTGAGTGCATCTCCAGTCTGGAGTCAGGAGAGACTGAATCGCCTCAGAGTTCAGACTCCACCCACGAGCCAGAATCTAGTCAGAGTGAGGTGACCAATCAGAGCAAAGACTCCACCCACTGTGTGGAGCCATATCAAGCCACGGCAGCCAATTACAAATAAGAGGTGTGATGTGACAATTAAAGGACGGCCCACTTAGTCAGGGGTTCCCAAACGACTTTTTCCTGAACCTCTTATGCGCTGAGATTTTAAGTTAATATTTTAATATTCTAACAACAGATTTGCACATTCAGAATAATCTGATGTTGGTTAATGGTCAAATGACTTTATTTAACAAAAGAGATGAAATATTTAACCCTTTTTCAAGAAATGTTATTGTTTTATTATACATTCTAAATTATAAAAATGAAGTCATAAATGATTGATAATTATAAAAATCATTTAATTTTACACTTTTTATTTTACAAGTCTTAATTAAATTGCAGCCTTGGGTAATCCCACTAAGATATATCATGATTTATATTAAATTTCGATGAAGTATGCAGCCACATTTATTTATTTTAATTTTAGATCTGTTCTAATTAATTATTTGCTCATGACCCCCCAGGGTTTCTAAAACCCACATTTGAGAAACCCTGCACCGTGTAATGACGACTTGACAGCTTTCCTATGTTTATATATGAAAAAATGTGTTGCTAACCAAACTTTTTTATGTGGGCTGCTTTGAGATTGACAATATTTCTATTGAAATCACTTCAAGCATTTACAGCACAATTTAAAAACATTATAAAATGACTATCACTGGTTTTAAAAACAAAATATTTATTAAGAACCCATATTTATTTATTTTATCTCCGATAAAAAAATATATGTATATAATGGAATATGTGAATATGTGCAGGAAGTTCAGGTGCACAAAAACTGAATGTGAGAAATAGCAGTAAACTGTTTCAAAAGCTCAGATGTTGTTCAGTGAGTCTGTGCTGCTATATCGCAAGTTACAAGTTTGCTTTCACAAAGCCTGGCATTACATAAATATAAAACAGAGTTGCTGATAGGATTCCCATGCTTCAGATGTGGAAACTGAGCATTGATTTGATGAATGTATGAATTGATATCACTGTGATCTTTTTGCTGTTGTTTAGACTTGCATGGAAGCATTGGAACACTGTTATAACTGTTGGTTGTGCTATAATTTTATATT
Source organism: Carassius auratus (assembly GCF_003368295.1). NCBI lineage: Eukaryota > Metazoa > Chordata > Actinopteri > Cypriniformes > Cyprinidae > Carassius > Carassius auratus. Next base: position 14,961,312 of record NC_039258.1, read on the forward strand.
GAACAGTATACACAGTGTTTAATGTCTATGTATGCATCTGTGGTCTCTTGTACCTGTCAATCAGGTCCTTATAAAACAGTATAGGTCACATTTTTACAAAATATTGCATATCAGCTGTTTGAGTGGCAAACAGAAGATTATACAGAATGAATGTGAAGTCATCTGTCTTAAACCAGCTTTTTGGGATTCGTCCTTGATAGCTGACTCCTAAGATGAACCAAAGTCAATTCTCACAATACTAAAAATCTGAATTTGTTGCATGCAAAACTGAAACCTGATGTTGGCATGTGGTATTACATGTTACAATTTAGTAGGTGAACTTTGTGTTTTTGAAAGCATTACAAATGCCATGAAATGCATGCTGCAGGGGTTTGACAACAGCAGCTTTCTGCTTTAAATGGGAGTTAAACTTTCAGGTTGTGTTGCAGTCGTGCTACATTTTATTTTGTGCGCACACAGTCAGATTCAGTCTGTCTGTCTTATTCAGTTGAAATGTTATCATTTTTGCATTTATTATGAATTGACATTTAAAAAAGTAAAGAAAACCATTTATATTCGTACACTAAAAAAGAAGGACACAAATTGCTTTATATTTTATTAGCTAACATAAAATGCTCCTATATTTATGGAAGCTTGTCTCCGACCACATAAAAAAGGTAACTTTTTTTTTTTTTTTTTACATGTTACATGTACTTACTATTATAATTACATGCAAGTAACCCTAAGCTAGCCCCTAATCCTAACCCTATCCATAAAGTAAGTACATTTAGTTAATTAATATTACTCAATCTATAAATGTATAATTACACTCTTACAAAGACACCTTAAAATAAAGTGTAACCAAATATTATTTTATACATTTATTTTTTAATAATATGTTAGATACATAAAAAAGGTAATTGCGACTTTTTCTTTCATAGTTTGGATTTTTTATTTACAATTCTGAGCTTGTATATCAAAAAATTGCAGAATTATGAAATGTAAACCTCAACTTGTGAGAAACGTACTCAGAAAGTTACCTTTTCTTATTTATTAATTTTTTTCACATGGTGATAAAACAGGCTTCCATATATATCATACTTGGTGCCTCAATGTGTCTCTTTTAAAATGATTCTCATCCTGTTTTTCAGTGGATCATATATCTATCAAATGCCACATGAATGGCTATGATATACTGTGCAGTTTGAAAGGGGTACACAGGGTCTCTTCTTGCCAGACTGATTGCTGGTCATATTCCTCAGGCTGTTTTGTAAATAAAGAACACTGTGATGCAAACGAGTGTGGTGATCCATGATTGGATGCATGCACATGGTTTTGAAACACCCCTTAAATAAATAGACTTCTTATGTAAATGTCCTGCATGACAAATACTGTGCTCACGTTATCATTCAGAAACATACTATGTGCAAATGACTGATATTAGTCCATTACTCAGTTCCCAGCCTAACCTTTCATGCATATGAGTTTTGCATTATAGATATGCTGCAATTTGTAACAAGCCGAGCACATAAACAGTAAAGCATAGCTTATGTAAATCTGCATATGCATAAATATTTGGCCTGGGTGAAAGTGTGAGAGGACTGATGAAAGCTAGTGTTTGAAGTTGTAGCTGCAAAGAGAGAGAGAAAGAGGCTTTGTGCCGGACAAGCCGACTGATACAAAAGCAGTGTGGCCGGCTGCATTCAGCTCTGCTCTCTGTAATCTATTATTCAACAGGGACTCAGCTGCCTTCCTAAAGCTTTACAACCAAGAGAGAACAGGAATGAGGCAGAATAACTTCAGTTCTGTGTGTTTCAGCTCACAATCTCTGTATATACTGTGCTTTACAGACATATTCTCAACCAGTTCTCTCATTTACCAGCTAACGATTCCCATTTTGTAGAACCAAGGCTCAGGATTATATACATTTTACAAAATTCAACAGCAGAATTGTTATTTAACATTTCATTACGCACCATAATAGATTAAACAGGCCTCTTGTTTCATTCATCACAGTTAATTTACATTCGTATAACTTCTGCTAACACAGAAAACCAGAACATCATAATCCAGGCAATAATTAAGATAGATTAGGTGGCCACCGGAATATAATAGCAATGCACTCATTAAAAAGCAAAACTGTTTTGCAGTAATACACTGATAAGAATACAGTCTTGTTGAGTAATTGCATGGGGCTTCATCACAGATTAAAATTATAATGTTATACGGCTATTTACATAGTAATAACAATAGTGCATTAACAATAAATTCACTCGAAATTTAGAAAAGATACTGGATCAATTTGAATGAAATGAAACATTAAACTAGAGGCAGTATAAAATAGGCTATTAACATTAATGTATGCATGGAAACTTGACAATGACAAGTTAATTTTGCATAGAACCTGTTCATTTCTATGTCTGCCATAATAGCTTTGGGCTTTGCTAAACACATAATAAAGAATAACTTTGTTATTAATTATTCATTTTGTTGCTGCAATGCAACAGTTAATAGGAAGGTTGGTATTCACGAATAAATCTTGTTGAAAAGCATACGCAGTCTGCTCATGCGTTTAGTATTCTTAAAATAATAATGTAACGGATACCGGACATAAATCTGGGTTTGAAAACAAGTATTCACAGCAGTTGCGAAATGTATAAATCAGAATAAAGTTTGAGAAAAATGCAGTGGTTTAATGTTTCGCTCTTTTTACAATTAAGACTATATTAAAGGATGCATCCAGATTGGTTTCATTTTTTGTCATCCTTTGTTGTACTAAAAATCAAAGGGCTTAAACCTAACATTTAAAGTCAAAACTGATGACATAACTTTAGATCTAGAGGTTTACATTTTTAATAATTTTCTTTTACAGATTTAAGTTCAACATTTTGCGATAAGTGATTCAATATGTAACATTAAAACAATGCCTCTCCGAGCACATGGGCCTCTAAAAGTCATTTTTATGTGCATCTTCAAACTCCTGTGGTTTGAAAAAATACAGTGCATCAAATAAAGACAAGCTCTGTTTCACAGTACAAGCTGAGATTTATAACCGCACATATGAAAGTCAAAAAGCACACTCTAGAATTCCCAGTAAAGTTCAGCTAGACTTTTCCGCAGGATGCTACGGCTTCAGCTTGAGTGCTGACAGTAGAGTGCATCCAACTCTGTATGCTCTTAACCTTTTTTGACAGATAACTCTATATTAATTTGGCCCAAACTGCCAGTGTCAGGTTCGAGTTCAATGATTATTTATACTGAAACAATACAGACAGATCCTTCTGCTGTAGCTTATATAAGTATGTTGCTCATTTGCTCTCCCCTTGAGGATGAAAACTTGCTTTCAACCCAATTCCCTGCCTCTCACACCAGCTTCTACAGCTCAATAGCCTTTGTGTTATTGGCCAAAACTACTGTAGAACTTTTATGAAGATACTCCTGTCCACAAATCAGTTATGGGTGGGAAAAGCACGTCTATCTACGTGCATGCCTCCTACAATCAAAAAGATCTCTGTGTTTTGACTTCTTGGTGAAAAATTCATGTGAAAGGAGTATTATGCAGCTCTAGTTCTAGTGCATTTCAAAAACAAAGACTCAGGGAAAAATCACATTATAGGGACTGGAAACTATATTTCTCTTCTCTATCTCCTTCGGTCTCTTTTTTTATGTTATTCTTCATATCAAAAGAGGTTTAGCTCAATGTTGCATCAGACTTCAGAAGAGAGTATAGAAATGATAAACCTTTGAGTTATTTTTGGATGAAACGCACTGCAATGGCTTTAGAACTTCACTGCAGACTCCAGTGAAAGACTTTTGTACAGTTTTCTATTTATAATTGCCTTGTTCTTTTTAGCAGATCAGTCGATCCACAAATAAATGGTCTGTGATAATGTTTGAAAAGAATGCTTGATTGAGTAGCCTACATAAAAAGTGTTCTTTGCCTAAAATAATTATTTATGTTTTGAGCTGAGAGGTCAGATTTGGCGGGAAATTTCTGTCACTCGTCACTTGAGTGAGTACATAAAAAGTAGTGCTGGATTGCAATTAATCGCATCCAAAATAGAAGTTTTTGTTTACATATAGTATATTAGTATAATGTATGTGTAGTGTATTTGTTACATATCTACATATGTACATATTATTCTTTTTATATATTAAACATATTTATAATGTAATTATAATGTAATATATATATATATATATATATATATATATATATATATATATATATATATATATATATATATATATTACATTATAATTACATATATAAACAAATATATATTTTATTTTATTTTTTATTTTTTTGGACTGTCAGTCGGTATTAGTTGGTGAACAGAATTACAAATCCGCACTGATATGATGATCTCTCAAGCAACTATGATATTAGATTTATCAAAGCAACTTGTAATTTTATGTTTAAACCACAGATGGCAATAGAGATGCCAAAGTTTTATACCACCTTATATTTAAGAGATGCAGTTTAGATTTCTAAACTACTTTAATTTGAAACCGATCATTATTGAGTTAAAGATTACAAATACTTCCAACTCTCCAATAATGTTTTTTGATAGAACAATCTGCTTTGGTGTGGAAAGTTTCTTGACATTTCACACAAACAACACACTGAACCATTGTTTTATTGCTTATGTATTATTTATATCACCAGCAGTAAGGAAAGTATGCTTCTGGTCCAAAACTCTCAGCATAGACATGGAAGCAGGCCTGTACATATAACCACTGGAGAGCGAAGCAAAGTATAGGATAATATCCTTTGCATTATTTATGCCTTGTTGTATTCACAAAACAATGTGAGAAAGAGTGTACGAGGCTTAGGCTACACAAATTGTGCTGTCATCTTCTCATGGATAATGACACCTGAACTCTTTTCAATAGTGGAGTATGAAATGACATACCAGATGAAATAAGCACTTCACACATTAGCTTTGTAGTGATAATATAAACATGTTTTGGTTCCAAACCCTGACCCCAAAGCACCTGCAAAATCAGAGCGCTGCCCTCATTATGATGGAAATTGTATTATTATTATTTCCATCTGTATGATTCAGAGCAAGCCTCAGAAGAGCTCTTCTTGTGTTGCTGATGAAACTGCGAGCGTAAGTCTTTTTTGTCGTCCAATAATGAACAGCATCAGACAGATTCACTGGTGCTCCGAGGGCATGTTTTTCTCCTAAAATAAAGAAACAAATAATTCTCTTTGAAAGAGGAAATGCATGCACTGTATCTTAAATTCTGAATCATAAAGTTCACAGATTTTGCTGAATAAGTCATGTTCTCAGTGAAACATAATATGAAACACAAGCAGTTTTTAACAACTTTTTATTGTCATATGGCAATGTTTATATACATTTTTATTTTTTCAAGTGCTATATATATATATATATATATATATATATATATATTTAGGCCTATTTATATGTATTAAAAAACACTTTTTTCTCCACCATTTTTTATATTTCTAAAAAAAAAAAGTTTAAAAAAGCATAACAAATATAATTTACAACATCAATAGGATCTTACACTCTTACACCATTTTATTCTGTAATAATAAATCAATTTTATTTGCTGTACAGTAGTGTCCTCCAGTGGTAAAAATGTAAAATTGACAACATAACTTCTGATTTATGGTCTAATGTCTGTTCCTCCTTTAATACTGTCCTTGAGGAAGAGGAGAAGGAATAGAATGAAGAAGGAGGTGGACGACCAAATGAAGCAGAACCCTTTTCTAACAGACTAACTCCTTCCTTTTTAACATCCAGATAAGAGCAGCGCAAGAGTTACTCAGGGTTTCGAGATGATCTACTCACGAGATCTTGGAGTTTTCTCTTTCAGGATAATTTCGCACTGCAGGGCCGTGTCACCATGACAGCTGACCCCGCCTCTCTGTCCTGACAGGCTACTTTTGGATTCTTTCAATAAAAGCCCTTTGATTGCACACTGGGGCACCTCAGGGTTCCCTGAATGGCTGTCCGAGCTGTCAGAGTGATAGACGGGTGGGTATTTTACCTCAGAAAGTAACAAGCAAGGCGTTAACTCTACAAGTGTAAGACCTCTGCCATTCAAATGGTAACCTCTCTCAGGCAGATGTATTCACTGCTGAAAACCAGACAGCTGAACAAAAGTGGATTGAGATGTACCCAACTATAGAATCTCTCTAAAACGCCACATAAATGAAAGATTCTTTTTTAGGCATACTCAAAAATATTTAAATTCATTTTGTGTAATCTGGTTAAGCTGATGTATGAGTGGTAAAGAAAAATAATGCATTAGCAGTCAGACAGAAACCATGTTGCTTTATTATTTAAAACTATATGACAGTCTATAATGCAAAAAAAAAAAACAGTGTGAACTGAAATGAGCTGGATATGGACACAAACATTACAACACTGATACTTTTATTTAACGAACACTGAATGAACATTAAACGGACTTTCTCTGAATAATGACACTACTGCCTTCTATAGAGATGCTTATAGCTGAAACGAACTAGTTTCAAAATAGATGAACTTGACACAGTTCTTGAACTGAATTGAAACAGCACTGAATTTTAGCCAGATAATGGCACTATTGCATTCTGTAGGACTGCTTTTCAGCTGAAATTTGTCTTCATTTACTCACCATTTCTTCTGTTGACTGCAGCCACTAACTTCCACAGTACTTTTTTCCCATACTATGGAAGTCAATGGCAACTGTTGTATCTTTTTTTGTGTGTATTCAACAGAAACACTTTATGTTTGGAACAACATAAGGGAAATTAAATGATGACAAAATGTTCATCAACTTCAATATGAAGCTAATTTGCAACAATATCTGTATTAAAACACTATATAAATAAATGTGACTTGACTAAAGTGTTGCTTATCAATTAAGACACCCCAGGTGAAAAGGGTAAAAAAGATCATAGATATCATCAGAAATAGATATCATCAAACATCCCCATTTGATCGATCACATTAAGAATTGCAAAATGTGTGTTTAACACATGTGTGTTTAAATGTGCAACGTATGCATTACCTAATAAAAAATGCACCAATTTGTATCCATTTCGAAAACAGAAATCTGAACATTACATAAACCAGGTTCAAAATTCTTGTCTCATTTTGTAAGCATATTAAAGTTTTTACAGAGGGATTTTCTTTTTATTGCTCCATAAATCACCATGAACAGCCATAAATATGTTTTCACCATGTTTTTAGGAGTAAAATGTTGTAGAGTGCTACTGAAGAGATTTCTGCATGAGAAAAAAAACATGCAAATAGATAAAGTGTAATAAATAAACGCTGTCTTTCCACTAGTCTGAAATAACACTGAAAAAAAAGCCAAATAGCCTAAATATCAAAAACAATGTTTTAGCAAGTAGTGTCTTGCCTTCATAAGAATAAACAAGCCATTTGGAAGAAAAAAAGACTAAGGGAAAGTAAAGGGCATAAAAGCCAAGGAGTCTCATAGTCTGCAGATGTCTGGTGGGTCGTGTTAGAAGCTCAGATATATGGACAGTGATTGGCCAGATATAGACCCGGGGTCCGGTGATGGTCTGTTTCCTGTCGTCTGTAGAAGATAATCTTTCTTCTGTATATGAATATTTTAACAAGGTCAGAAAGACTAAGGGCACTTAATGACCCTAATGGATTTTACTTATTGATCTACATACTGCACAGACGAACATAAGCTAAGCGCTATGTTCTTCACATGCATAATAAGTGATTTTATTGAAGAGAGAACATTTTGCCATAGCCTGACACTGTGGAAGCTATAAAGAAAAATGAAGCTAAAGTTTGAAACATAAACTCCAAATAACATATACATGTCAGTGAACGTGTCAGCTTTATTTCTATACTGTCCCCACATTAATGCTTTCGGTGGAGGTAAAAAGCACTGTTTGGATTCGGGTGAGCCGTCACACAAAAGAGTGAGCTGTTGTGTTTGATTTCCGCCATGCAGCTGCTGTACTGTTTTCAACGCAAGGCATGTCTGTTTTGTGTTTCACACAGAGTCGCAGTTCAAGGTAACATGAAGCGGCCCTCGGCTCCCAGCAGCCTCATTAGTTCTCTAATGCTCTAATCTGTGTGGTTTGTGAGACTGGCCACTCAGTAGGGCTGATTTATCAGGGTCTAACATATGGCTGTCCCTGTGCTAACATTTGGACAGAGAAAAGACAAAATGTTTTAGTAGTGCATGTGCTGGATCAAAGAGCAACTCACAGAGGCCTCCAGCTAGCCTCAATGAAGAAAAATAGAGAGCTGACTAACCTTGCATGAAAAGGCAGCATTTCTATTCATGCTGCAATGTAGCAGTGTTGCCAAATGACTCTGTATAGAGAACATTAGAAGACCATCTGCCCAAAAAGATCTGTTGGAAACTAAAAGTCAACTAAAAAAAACATAATTAAAGGAATATTCTGGGTCCAGCAGCCCTACGAGTTGAGTGCAATTAAAACATATTTTTTGGCATTATACTGATTACCACAAAAAAAAAAAAAAAATACAAGACAAAAACAATATATGTTTTAGGATGATTTTAGTGTTAAAAAAAGACTAACATTTCTAGCCTTTCATGTGTACAGTAGCACCATCAACTCTGAAATCCCCCCCAAAAATTAAGAAAATGGTATATGCTTCAGATTTTTCATTTTGTGTGTAAGTATTTGACCAGCAGTAGTGAGTAGTAATACTGTAGTAAATGGCAGTAGTCATTTACTCCCGACATCTGAACGACTGAAGACGCAGAGGATTCATTTCCGCTTGGATCTGAAGGGAATGTGACTTTGATCTACTTAAATGCATTTCTGTTCGCGCGAATCATTCATGATCCAGCCTCATCTACAGAAGCAGTGAGTATAATGTATTTTAATGAATCATTGCAAATCTAATGTGCTAATTAGACAAGTTTTACTATGAATGTGGCTAAAGTAAACAGTCTCTCAGTGAGAAGATGGAAGAGAGGGGCGGAGTCAGCAGAGCTCATTAGCATTAAAGAAGATTGCCACTAACTATCGTGTTTTGAAAAGAGCTGTTTTTTACAGGGTAAAAAAAATTGTTTTATATACTACCATTGAGAAATTTTAAACAAACTATGTTACAGACTTTTCATTAAGATCCTAAAGAATCATATCAACTTGAGGAAAATGGGCATTATATGACCCCTTTAATAGCAGAATCAGAAACACGCTGTTTTTTGTGCCCGTCTCTTTAAATGCAAATGAGCTGCGGCTCCCCGCACCTCTTTCCAGAATAAAGCTGTACTTTTACAGCTCTACCTCAGATACTCTGCTAAAAAAAAAAAAAACATCTTTTTGGTTTTGATTACCATGTCCATTGTGCTGAAATCATGCGTTTTAAACCATATTAATTTAAACTTCTGATATACAGTTAAGGTTAGGAAATCGGCTGTCACGCCATATGTGAGTATACTTCACTAGTTCTCTTTCATGCGTTATTGCACTTAAACTGTCAAATACTCAAAAGTTTATGTTAAAAACAAACAAGTTACAAAAAGTCGGTAATGTCTGTGAAGGTAAATAACTTGGAAAGGCATTGCATGCTTATATGATCTGTGTGGCAGCAGCGTAACATACAGTGAATAAATCAATAAATCCACTGCTCTCTTGTCGCCTCTGAGGCATGGACTCTAAAAACTGTTCTGTGCTTGTCAGTGCAGCCAAAGACAGAACAGTTAGCATGCTTTGCTTGACATTTTGCCTTGGCATTACTAGTAGTACACCACTGTTGCTTACGAAAACACAATGAAAAACACAATTTCCTGCAGTGGTGCAGCAGTTAACGTATGATACATTGACCTGTGGAGCTGATGTTTGTAGAGTCTGCATTCACTCTGTTCTATATTTGAACAATAAAGCACAAAACCCAAAAATAACACAAAAAGAGCAGTTTGTAAGTTTCCCTCCAAAAAAATAACCTCTTCCTTTGCAGTGTACCATTCCCATCTGTACTGTATTTTTCTCTGTGAATTGAGGCTTCATCTAAACATGACTTTGAACTGAAAGCATTTCACTGGTATTTCATCATCACTTTGCCTGGCAAGCAAATGGAGGGAGAAAGTACAAAAAAGACATGTCTTCCTCTAGTAAGGGAGGACATCCATTCTCAGCTGATGTGTCCATGATTAAAAGCTCACCCCAGCACCCTCTTTTTTGTCGAATGGACATCAACATATAACTCACTTTGCTGGACAAACAAGGACTAGATTTGAGCAACATCTAGGCAACCTAAAGCATGTCCTCCTCCTCATCCTCCTCCTTCTCCTCCTCTTCTAAAGATGTTCAGTCACAGGGTTGGGGTGATTGTGCCCACGGTGGGAGACCATGCTAAAGATTCAGAGTGATTCACGAAGGAGCAGAGACGGGAGAATGTGTGGATAGAGCAGCGTTATTTACATTAGTACACCATCTGAGGCATTGGCTCGTCCCATCCTCCCTACACTTATCTGACCTCCACAAACACAAAGAGAGAGAGGGCTGTGGAACAAAAGAAGAACGCCTTCATTCTTCTTTCCCCTCTTTTCACTCCTTTCTTTCTCAGTCTTCTTTCTTCAGGCTCTTCTGTTTACCTAGAGATCTGTTTTAAAACAGTGTTTACCTTTTTAAAAAATACTTTCTTTTATTTCTTTACCTTTATTTACTCATTCAAATTTTTTACAGTAGCAGTAAAACTGTATCACCACAGTAAAAATACGTTAATTGGTTAACTATGAAATGCCTCCCTTAGTAAAAAAAAATACAAATCTTAAAATTTATTTCAATATTTATAAATACATTTATTTCATTATAGGTATACTACAAACACACTTATTTATATACTAAAATCACTTTAATTGTGCAGAAGACCAACTAACGATTCTAATATTTTATTGTTCTGAAGTGGAACTATTGCATTCTTCAAGTACAATTTAAATATCTTTTAAAGTCATTTAAAGTCTGATATTATTCAAAGATCATATACAATCCTCATTAATAATGTAATTAAAACACATTTTACGCAAGGAATGTTCATTGTGCACAAGTAGTACTACAAATAAAGTTCAGTTATACTTTTTATATCAGTAAGTCTCAAGAAATATGTCAAGAAATATGACTTTGAACTAATTTGCTGTAAAATAGTTACACTTTATTTTTAGTGCACTTTAGACATACTTACTACAAGTACTGTAACTTTGCAACCACATTCAACTGACTATACTGTAATTAACTTTTCTAAATAACTCTAACCCTACACCTAACCTGACAGTCTACTAATACTCTAATGAGAGTTAGTTGACATATCATTACAAAGTTACTTATAGTTAGCAGAATGTCTAACATGGACTTTCAAAACAATGTTTAACTGTAAAATGACTGTTTTTTGGAAGACAAATTGTAACATACAATCTGTAGTTAAAATCTGCATTGTATTGAAAAAGCTACAGGTATGGTTTATGAGTCATTTTATAATTCATGGTTAAAATCAATAAAATGAGATTCACATTCAATAATATTGTATTATTGTTCCCCTTATTTTGTTATCAATTATGTACAATACAGTATAATATATTGTGCTGTGTTTAGCTGTTTTTTATAGCAGTTTTTGATGGTGTTTTGTGTTTGTTAGTTTTTAGCCAACGTAACAGCCAATTTTTATTCATTGCATTATCTTGGTGGTCATCAGTATTTTTTTTAGATGCATGTCTAAGCAGGCTGACATGTTATTATTGTTAAATTTGACGTCAGTTTACGAAATATATGATTAAGAACTTTAAAATACACACACCAATGTTATCCTATAATGCCTAAAAACATCCTCTACACTATATTTTACAGTGTATTTTCTAGCAAACACAAGTTTTTTTTTTTGCAATTGCAATATACCACACATATTTCCATCAGCACTCTCTCAAAATGCTTGAGCTCTCTGTACGTCTCTCTGCTCTTTCAGTCTGACCTTAAAACGATCAGAGTAAACACACAGAGGCCCCTGAGCAAGCGCAGACCCCTACAGTGTCCTCCAAACCAGCACTCTCCAGCGTGCAGCCTTAATCAAACATACTGTCATGCTGTTTACTTGAACACACAGGGGAAACAAACTGTAGGAGCCCCTAAGTCTCAGCGTTAACCAGGACCATCTGAACGTGCCTGTTAATGTGAGCAAATGTCTTCATTTTTAGAAGATAATAGTCCGCTGAGTATTTACTGCATATGCTTGGTGAAGACACCTTAAATCCTTATGTTTCATTTATTTTCTGTGTTCGATATGTATTTGCGTGTTTGAACAAAAACAGAAGTCTGTCTGCTTCATTTCCTGCTGCAGAAAGCCTGTTTCCTGAGCTGTGTGCATGGAGCCCAAATGTGGCTCCTCACAGAGGGAATTCAGAAAAGGATCAATTGCACTTGTTACATCTCAGGTTTCCCTCTCCCCACCCCCTTTACTTCACTCACACAGGACCGAATTCTCAGCTGCAAGCAATTACTGCAAGGACTCACTGACTAACAGTTTCCAGATTGCCTCTTGAAGGCTCCCAAATTGAGAAAGACAGTCTGGAGTATGGACAATGTAAATCCATTTCTGGTTTTGTCAGTTCCAGACAGCTGGTCGGGCAGACCAAAGGCTGTGGCTTTTGAGAACTCAGTGGCAATCTTAACATGAAGACAAATTTTCATCCCCAGCAACCTTTCCATCTCATAGAAAGGTCATTCTCTCTGAATTGCAAATATTGTAAAGTCAAGAAAATATCTGGCAGTTTCTCGAGACACTATGTTCAAGCAGGGGCTGACAAGTGGAGCATAACAGTTTTGGTTCTACTGTGCAAGTGTGTTAATGTGTCATTCACGCTAATTGCTTGACATATTTATAAGTAAACAGGTCCTATACACTGTTTAAAAGAATCTTACTTAGATTCAAAGGTAAAAAATAGGAGGATGCCGTGCACGGATAGTGTTTTTCTCATTGCTATGCTTCTCGATTACATATCCGATGTTTATTTTGTTCCCTAAATCTAAGTGAAACACTTTTACTCTGATTAGTTTAATCTTTGATGGAAATTTACAGATGTTGAGTTTCTCTATGGACCGCTGAACTGTTATTATTGTTGGCTTATTTGTTTACAGGCTTTAGAAAGAACAGAAGTAAGACTATCCACTGAAAATGTGATGACGGGAGTCCTGCCATATTGCTGGAAGCAGTCGTGGGGATGGAAAGTTTTCTCAAAACGCATGAGAGAAGGAATGGCCTGCAGCCGACGGCTGTCTGGTTCAATTAGTGAGTCAGAGGAGAGACTCTCAGAGGAAAAACATGGAGCTGTGGTTTCGTCATGTGCTTGAGACAAAAGAAGGCCAGGCGAATACTTGAATTAGTTTTAGTGTAAATTTGACATGCATTCTATAGAGATTTTGCTCTTGTTCATTATTTGAAAAGGTAAAGTGGTGGATTACCATTGTAGTGAGACTGGAAGCAGGAAGAGTACAAAATAGCAAAAAACGATAGTGTTCACAGTTTATACACTTGATGAAAAATCCAGTATAAGATGGTGTTAGCTGAAAGGGGGAAATGGTTTGTGGATGATCCATACTAGTGATGATCCAAGGTGTTGGACTGTCAAAAAAAAAAAAAAAAACCTTGGTCAAGCTGTTTTTTGAAGAAGAGCTAGACAGCTAGCTTACACAAGTAATTAACCAGCTTGGACCAAATGATGACCACTTTAGACCAGTTATTGAGCAACTAGAGCCAGCTAATAACCAGCTATTGTCTGATTTAGACAATGACCAGCCTGAAGCATGTAAAAACCAGCTTGGACCAGCTGGTTTAACTAATGGTCTGTTTAGATCAGCTAATAACAAGCTTGGAGTTGCTATATTTTAGATCAGGTTATGACCAGGTTGGATCATTATCACCATTAAATGACCACCTAATGTCCAGTTAATGACAAGCTTGGATGAGCTACCGTAATAAGCACTAATTTAGACCTACTAAAGACTATCTTGGAACAGCTCATAGCTAATAACCTGCTAAAATTTGGTCACTTTATAGTTCGGCAAACTGGTAGTTGTTTCTTTGCTGAAACTCAATGGTCTACCAGCTTGAACCAGGGTTTGGGAAATGGTACATTTTAAAAGTAGCGCATGTATTATATTTTTTGGAAGGTAATGTGTTATGCTACTTTTTGTTATCTGGGCTGGGCTTGCTTGTTTGTTTTTAATATAATTTTTTTTTAATATTTTTGGCAAATACAAAATCTCCAAAAGTCAAATGTATAAGCCACAGGATGAAGAAAATGTAAATTAAAAAACAAACCTTTTAGCTGCTGCAATTTGGGATGGCATGAAGAATAGGACTTAATAGAAGAAAGTTTGATAAGTTCTTCTCAATTAACAAAAAACTGAAACAAATGTTTTTTATCTGAAGTCACTTTTTGCTTATTAGTATGGTTGAATTTGATCAGTCAAAGTCAGCAGCAAAGACACTGGTTAAGAAAGTGTGATTAAATACATAAAGTATATTTGTGTTGTTAAGGGGGGGGGGGTGAAATGCTATTTCATGCATGCTGAGTTTTTTACACTGTTAAAGAGTTGGATTCCCATGCTAAACATGGACAAAGTTTCAAAATTTAAGTTGTACGTTTGAAGGAGTATTTTTGTTCCCAAAATACTCCTTCCGGTTTGTCACAAGTTTCTGAAAGTTTTTTTTCGAGTATGGCTCTTTGTGACGTTAGATGGAGCGGAATTTCCTTATATGGGTCCTGAGGCACTTCTGCTGGAAGAGCGTGTGCTCCCGTATAGCAGAGCAGAGAGAGGCTGAGCACAGACATTAATTCACTGATCAGAGCGAGAGCGTCGCAAAAAGTCACAAAAGAAGTGTGTTTTTGGTTGCCAGGGCAAGACAACCCTGAGAAGCTGCGCAAATCCACATTCATTATCAGCATTGATTTGCGCAGCTTGTCAGTTAACGACGGCTCTGTGTAGTAATAGCTTCTCTATGTGAAATCACGCACCCCTAATCATGCTCTAAGTTTACTTTACTTTTATTCATTTTGAGAAATACTGAACCTGTTTTTGTGCAAGTGTGATGAAGAAATGCATGTTCAAATTTAAACTAGACTTACAGTATAGTTTTTACAAAGTGCAAACAACACCTCTGTACTCACTCCTGATTTTGGTAACACTATTATAAGGTGTCCTTGTTACATGTTACATGTACTCTGTTATGGTACGCTGTTTAAGGCGTGCGATTTCAGTGCGATTTCGGCAAGGTACCAACTCACACTGTACGGGTAGATCGCATGTGATGTAAAGCCAAAGCTCACGATTTTTGTGCGCTCACTGTACAGCCCAATTGCTGAGTTGCGATTTGACTGCTCACACTTTACGTGAGGAATCAACCGAATCAACACGTAGGATCCCTCAGAACCCGGATGTTTGTGGCTGTTTCTGAATAAACATGCTTTCCCGGGATAAACGCACTGCTTTGATGATATGCCCAATTCTGTGTGCTGAAACGTCCCCCCCCCAAAAAAAGGCGTCGGCGTATCTAGACGTGCAGGTGGCTGGGAAGACGTGGCCAATATGGTCAAAATCCATTTTGCAACGCGAACTGGATGTAAGCAGGCGTTTTTTCCCTCTTTTATTTTTATTTTTCTTTGCCATAACTCCACAAGTTATCCCTCCATCACTTCAGTCCACAATACACGCCGTGTCAGGTGTCACCATGGTTTAATTCATGGTTTCACGCATGCGCAGTGAGGGAAACGCGGAAAATCGGTTCGTAGCCCTGCTTCAATAGTGCGATACCTCACAAGAGGCGACCAAAATTTCTGACATGTCAGAAATCCATCCGACCAACTGATTGCCGGTCGGGAGAGGCTTATCGCCTCTCGTTTCCCCTTGTACACTGCACGAACACTGCACGACAAACAGCGCACGAAAATGCTGAAATTCGGCCCGACCCGATAAAGGGTCGCACGAGTCAGAATTCGGCTCAAAATCGGATGAAAATCGCACAGTGTATGCCCGGCCTTAGGAAGCACGCAGGAGGCACAAGTAAATATAAACAGTCTTTAATCCACGGAACACAGGGGAAATCCACACAACAGGCACTGGAATAAACACACATATACTTTAGACCCGACAAACACTGGAAAAAAAGGCAGAGACTTAGAATAATTCTATACATTTTTATTTCTTTGTGCACAATACATATTTTCGTAGCTTCTGAAATATCTTAATTTGTGTTTCAAAGATAAACTAAGGTCTTACTGGATTGAAAAAACGTGAGGGTGAGGAAAATTTATGACAGATTTTTAATTTTAGGGTGAACTATCCCGTAAAAATAAGCTTAAATCTACTAGTTTACTAGCTTTTAATAGACCAATTAGCAACTCACTACCATATTCCAAAACACTACTAATTTAATCTATAGGTCCCACCTCCTATTAGGTGACCATAACTCCTATGTACTCACATTTAAATGAATCATTTACATATAAGGCACTCATTGCATACATACATGTTTTTACATTGTACTTGTATTTAATATATATATATATATATATATATATATATATATATATATATATATATATATATATATATATATATATATATATATATATACTTGTAATTACATCTGTAATTAATATCTGTAATTACATTTATATTTACACTGTTAACCCATCCTTTACACTTTAAACCACCCTTAAACCAGCAAACCTGTCTCTAACCTCACCCATATCCCACCTCTAGAGCATCAAGTGTTTTTCAGTACAATATGAGCACAGTAAGTACATTGTACATATTTTTTATGAAAGTAGATATTATTTAAGAACACCTTACATAAAGTGGGACCAATCTATATTATACAGTACGTTGCACAGCTGTCAAAGCAATTTAGCAGCATCAAATAAATTCTTTGGATGAAACAGAACTCTATGAGAACGTGAATGCCTTAAACAGCACTGCATGATTATAAAGTAATTACTCAAAAAAGAACACCACCATATATAAGAACATATACATTTCACATAGGAAGACATTTGAAGCGAACGCTGAACATAAAACATTTCTCAACTTTAAAGACATGTTCTTCTTGACACAGTAATGACTGCCTGAGAGAGAAAAGAACCGCCTGATCAGAGCCAAACCACAAGCTGCCTGTATAATGACTGTTTCTTTAATTCTTGACCAGCATATCCAATCTCATTGCCCAAAAAGCCTGATCACACAGAACAGCTTGTGAGGCCTGAGGGTGAAAGGACTGAAAAAGAGCTTGGCCCTGATTGCTTCTAACACACCGGTTTGGGGTTCAAAGCGCACAGCTGTGAGAGAGAAACAGAGCCCCGAGCCTGGAAGGTCAACAGACAGTGTACGAGGGGCTGAGGTACGGAGCGATCCACCCGGAGACAGCCAGCAGCTGTGGGCTGACAGCGTGAGCTGGCTGGACCCTACTCCTCTCCCACCATACAAAGACATCACGCCACATCGCTGTCATGGCTGTCAGCGCACCGACCAGCTCGTTAACAAAAGAAGAGCCAATCAGAGCTCTGGTGCACACAATATTGACAAGAGCGTGAAGACTTTGAGGCCTTAAGTAGCCAATCAACACCGCAGACTGGACAGAAGTTAATTAATTAGATTTCTGTGAAAGGGGAGACAGTGTTTGTGACATCAGCACAAAGGCAATTGAAAGGTTTGGTCCATTTGATCACTTGATAGGGGATCCATTTTAGCGTCCACACAAAGGAAGTAGCTTATGATGATATTCAATTCTCTAATTACAGGTTCCTGGAGTTTTGATTAAAACTTTAAACACCCAAAATTAAGACATACTGTAGCCTATGCGCGTTTCAGAATCCCCCATCCTGCCTTGTTTTCACTGCGAGGGCAATGAGAGTTTAAGCATGCAGTCTTTGAAAACGAATGTTTATGTGTTTTCAATGCGTTGACTGTAAATATCGAGCTTTTTTGCCATTTGCGCAATATTTATTTGTGGAAGGAAAAAGGTTGACATGTTGTGGACGTTCAGCTCATAAAAGAGCTCACTCAGGTCCTGTCCCCGAGTGCAGTCCCGTCGTATGCTTCTTGACGTAAATTATTCCCGGCAAGTGAAGAAATACTTGAATCATTTCATGCAAAATATTGCCTCTGGCCTCTGGGTTGTGTACAGTAATAAATTCAGTTTGGAGCATGCAATGTTTTTATCCAAATGTCGCAGTGACAGTTTTAAGACTCTGAAATTACAGTTAATTAAAGAGACCTTATAGTGAACCTCAACTGTGATTGGCAGGAAAAAGCTCGAGCATCATTTGGTGAGTTTATGCTTGTCAGAAATGTATACAATAGCAAAGTCATATGACAGAACCAACAAAAAAAATATGTCACAATATTTACATCATAAGAATTCAAACACTGCAAGTGAACTAAAGGTTTGTAAGTATAAAAAAGTGCTAAACGTATGCCAAGTGCTTTCAAAAGAAGTATTTGTATTCATTTTGTATTCATGTATAATATATGTTCCTTACACCTTGTTTTCCAGTAAGTGCACACGTTAATCATTATTTATTTTTTTAAATCAAATAATTATATTTAAAATATATATATATTATTATTTTATATTTTTATATTATTATCATTATATATTTGGGGAGACACACAACATAACATTCTAGGACATGAGCTAACCTTGCCATTTCAGAAAAAAGGTCTAATATTTTAAGATACTTACTGGCAGCCAGTCGGGTGTCAGATCTGATTTTGTCAGAAAAAAAGCGATTTCAAATTTAAATCATAAAAATTATTATATAAATTAAAAATATATCTAAATGAAATGTAATGCAGTAATTAAATCATTCTCTTCTTTGAAGATTCTTGAAACACTAAACAATTCTCTTCAATGTATATTAAGTCATTGTATGTATGAATTGAATTTTTATGTATTTTTGTATAAATGAATAGATCTGGATCCCGAAAATAATAATAATAGTAATAATAATACAAATAAAAATGTCATTGAACCTTAATGCATTTATTGAGAATGTAACAAAATGAATGGAGGCAAATGTACAAAACTTATAGCACACACAAAGCCTCATGCCATCCATCCTGAACTGATTCAGATCGAGGATTAAAAAAGAATTGCAAGATCCCTGATTGGGTTAGGGCTGTTTTGTCCTCAGTGGTGTTTGAGCTTCAGAGTCACGCATGTCTCAGGCTGTGAGGGCACACATCTCTCCCATTCCCAGGGTTTATTATTACAAATAACCACTTCCATCTGCACGCTGACACTCAGTGGGGCACGGAGCCAGAGCAGATGCATACCAGTCTGTAGTGCTCCCTGTGAGAGAGGGTCTGTCAGCAAACCCTCTCCCCTAATCCTCACTTTAAAACCACTGTGGACATGGTGATGAAAAATAAGAAATGGACTGGAGAAATCTGTAGGAATTTCGTTTTTAGAGTCTTGCTTCTATGTTTTTCTGTCACTCTGTCCTCTGTTACTCGCATGACCCTCACCTTCCACCCTGCGCCTCTTATCTGTCAGTGATCCCTCATTCCCCTGACTGTGACTGGCAGTCTTTAAGGAGAGCTCTCCAACCAGAGTGGAGGAGGTCCCGCCACAAAGGAAAGTCACCACAAAACAAACAATCTGATGAGAATGTGCCATTTAGCTAACTCACTGCTGAGTGCAACAAAGGCAAGAGAACAGAGTATGGGAGGTTTTTAAGAGTATGACTCTGTATGACTCTTACTTTATGCTGAAGTGATTTTTTAATTTTTTTTATAAAATGCTTTCTTCTATCCCAGTTTAAAATGCTAGCTGTAAGATAACCATAGGTTGTTAACCTCAAAACACTGTGGATATATTTTGTTATCAAAACATTTTCTTCTTTTGTTTGTGAGCATCACCAGCCTGACATGGCAATACTGGCTCAACCAATGGTCTGAGTTTGGGGGCGGGGCTAGCTGTTTGGCCAACCAATGGTAGATGAGGTGAGTATCCAGAAAATCATTTTTTTTCCCATTCTATTTGGTGAACTGGGATGTTCTCCACAAAGTTTTCAAAGACAAATAATCATTTAAAAGTAGAGTTTCTCAGAAATAAATAAAAGTAAACAGCAATTTTTCTATGAAATTGAAAATATTTAGCTTTCAAACCTTCATATACCAAAATATATAGGTTCAAAATGTATTTTCAAATACAAAAAAAGGCATTTATGTAAATATATTTGAAAAATATTTTCAGCAGACATATTTTTATGTATTATTTATTTTTTCAGGAGTCCTGTAAAGACATTTAATAACTTCTAATACAATAGAGTAAAACGAGTGTATATTCAACTCTGGCACATTATGTATAGTTAAAAGTCATGTAAGTATCATGCTATTTTCCTCATACAAAGCTGCTATCGAGAAGACTTGAAAGTTATAGACTACTTTTACTGTATGCCTTTTACTTTTTTGAGTTTGACAGCCCCAGTTCATCTTTTACATTCACTGAGAGTAGAATATGTGCGTCAACATTCTGCTGCAGAAAGTCGGTACAGGTTTGGAACAACATGAAGGTGACAGAACTGATGACAGGATGATTATTTTGTGAGTATGCTGTCCCTTTAAGTTTGCCGTACACCATTTCTCTTTTACAAAACACCTTAATGTTATTATACTTTGTATATCATTCGCTCTTCTAGCTGTATGAGTTATTCTGCTGTGGGCTAAGTATTTGATAACTCATTTCAGCTTTGTGGAATAGTTGCAAGTGGCCTGCCAGTGACCCTTTGCTCTTGAGGTGAGGTCAGGCTCTCCTGTAGGCCTCCCAGCTGTCTCTCTCCCTACTCCCACACGTCCCTCTCCGCTCGCCCTCTGATTTCTCTCTCTCCCTCTTCACTCCCCCGGTTTTTCCTCTCCCTCGTCCAGAAGAGTTGACAGCTCCAAACAAAACAGGGCCTGTGAGCTGACTGACACATTCTGCCTCTGAAAGGAGAGCATTTAACACGCCTCACACCCTGCACTGCCCACCACACACACACACATACACCCCTTAGCCAGTCGAAACAAAACGCCACCACAGAGAAAAGAGAGGATCGGCCAGAGTTTGGGGGGAATCTGCACCTTGAAAAAGAGAAAAGGGGGAGAAAAGAGTTGAGAAAGGGAGGAAAAAGAGTTTTTTCAGGTTCAAAGGCAGTCTATTCTCCCGCCTGCACCCTGTCACTCATCCTGAGCGGGTTAGCCTGGAGGATAGCGCTCCTTTTTCACTGGTGTCATTCATCCATCCGTCAGGCTGATGTGCGCTCCAATGGGTTTGGTGGAAAGCTACGGAAACGTCCTGTCAGGGCCTGCCGGGAGATCAGCACCTGTTGGAGTGAGACGGAGGAGTCACCGAGTCCCGCTTTCCAACCCGCACACTGAAATCTCAAACACTCACTCAACAAACACAAACAAACAATGCTATCTGCTTCCTCAGAACACAAAAGTGTGTCTGAAATTCTAGCTTATCGGCTTGACGGCTGCTGGTGTTAAAAGCATAAAAGCATAAAGCATAAAGTTAAAACATACAAAAGTATAAATCCGCAGTAACTGTATGTTAGACTTTTTGATTTATAGTGACAATGCAGATTTGGCATTGTGCAGTCTTACTTTTATGTGTACCAAAACTATAGTGTAACAAAAATATTAGATATTAGATATGGGTTTGCCCCAAAAATAATGAAGAAAAAAAAGTAAATAATTTATAAAAAATTATAACACTGATAAAAACATTATAAAATATATTATTATTATAAATGTGAAATATGTGTAAAATATAAAACATCCAGTACATACAGTAAGGTACGTAAGTATTCAGACACTGACTGAGTTTTTGTTCTTTTGCCTTTATACATCACTACAATGAATTTGAAATAAAAGTGCAGACTTTAAGCTTTAATTCACGGGGCTGAACAAACCTGTAGCATAAAATGCTTAATAATTACAACCATTTTTATACATAGTCCCTCCATTTTCGGAGACTCAAATGTAATTGGTCAAATAAATAAAAAATGTAAATTAAATCTTTTTTTATACAGGCAATAACTACCTCAAGCCTGGATTTCATGGACATCACCAGAGACTGGGTCTTTAACAAGTGAAATTCCTGCTCGATCGGGTTGAGATTGGGAGACTGACTTGGCCCCCTGGGTTGCTTCTGCTGTATGTTTTGGGTCATCTTTCATTTGTACTATGAAGCACCGTTCAATCAAATTTGCGCCATTTAACTTATTCTAGGCTGAGACTTCAGAATTCTTCCAGCTGCAGTAACACAGTGCCACTGGAAGCCGTGCATGTTCATGCCATCGCACTCACATCAATGTTATATTGATCTCTAATGTATTCAAAAAACATTGGTCTAGCTTTCAAAAACAACGTTATTGTACAATTCCAAGTCCAAATGCATTATTTATTTAATTTTGTAAAATATTGTCAAATGTTTTTCATTTATTTTTTTGGATCAGACTTGGACGTATGTAGTTCACAGTGATACAGAATACTGCTCAAAACTCAAGACTTTGATTTCACCACAGTTTCTCTCGGCGAAACTTCACTCTCACGTCTCAGTGCTTTCCCCGGCTGTATGCAGCCAGCAATCTGAGCTATGTATGTTGTCATGAAGCTGGATGCCAGAGGTGCCGTGGTGCTAAATGAACTGACCGCAGTACTGCGATCCAGTACATTCTCATGCAGACCATTAGAGCTGCTGTCCCCTGAGGCGGGCCTTTGAATAATGCATGTGAGAGCTCAGGCTCTCAGTGGCCTGAGGCATATCCACCGCTCTTGTTACCTCTCATGGCATATCCTGTCAGAGTCACAGGTCAACATGTCGCCTGCTGGACTGTGTTACACGCGGCTCAAACCACCGCTGCCAGATTCTGGTTTCAGAAGCAGAGCAGAGCGACAAAAGTAATCACAGGCTTTAAAAGGGCTCTTGGAGAAAACGTAATGGGTGCGATGGACATTCTGTTCACTTTTTTCTCCCAAATCTTATTCTGTTCTGCATTTCCTGAAGGATATAAGGATCTGAGTTGCTAAAGATAATCAGCAAAAATTTGACTGAAGGTCTGGCCTGTGTTTTAGGAGAGCAGTATCCAGCTTTCAAAAAGCCATGGATCTGCTCTGTATATAAGGAGTTACTTTATTTATTCTTCTTTATATATATATATATATATATATATATATATACATACATACACACACACTACCTTTCAAAGGTTTGAGGTTGATAACATTTCTCTTCGTCCTGTGATGGCAAAGATTTTTCAGTCTTTGGTGTCACATGATGCTTCAGAAATCATTCTAATATGCTGATTTGAAGCTCAGGATTTTTAAAATTATTATTTGCAATGTTGAAAACCATCTTATTTGTTGTGGAAATTGTGATACACTTTTCTTCAGGATTTTTTGATGAACAGAAAGCTCAAAATATATTTCAAATACAACCTTTTTTTGACATAGTGTCATTTTTTATCAATTTAATGCACCCTTGCTGAATAAAAGTATTAAGCTGTCGCTTTATTACTTCGCCAACCAAATTTTACATTGGACAATACAGTGCTTAAGTCAACAGCAGTACCCTTAAGATCAAACATTGGTAGTAATCACATAAATGGAATAAATAAATACATGCATATATCAATTTTAACATGAGATGAACGTATTAATAAAAACACAGAAATAACTTTATTGTGAGTATCTGGTTGAATTTTGATGGTTTCATAGCCATCAATAACATTCACATGATTATTGAGCTTTGTGGTTCTGATTCCAAGTGAACCCGTATTTATTGTATACCCATATTTTCGTTTACCTTGCATAGTTTTCTTCATGGTTTTCAAAGATGAAGTCATGTTATGCAAACTGCCCATGTTGACATCTGCTTTCTTTGGCAAGCTTCTACCAAGTGACATACACAAGAAAACATAAGGGAGGTGTTAATTTTACACAATTCCAGTTAATTGTTTGTATTCACTGTTGTTTTTAAGCCTTTTGCATTCCTGATCTCTGCTTAGATGATGTATGGTAAGAAATAAACAAACTAAACTGGAACCAACACCTGAATCTTTTCATTTCAGATATAGAAACACACACACACACACACACACACACACACAGAGTGTTCAGTCTTAATTAGAGTGAATGAAAGGATTGTGTGTGGGCTGGAGGAGGGAAATGAGTGAAGTGCTCTGCTGAAAGTGATCCCTGTCACACACAGGATGTCTGCTCACTCTCTCAAAAGGCCCTGTCACACACACACAACATATATATTAAGAAACGTAGGACCAAGAAAGAGAAATCAAAATAGAGTGAGACAGCTGCCAATTCCTGCCAGGTCTGTTGTTGTGAGCAGAACGGACTGGAATTCCCCATTCAAGTGTGTAAAGGCACCCGCATTCCCCACAATGACCATGAAGCCTTTATACGACTTTATAAAACGCCATATTAACAATCTTTCTGCACACAAGCCAAAGAGGCATTTGTATTCTCGGTGATCAGAACAACTCTCATTCTCTCACACATATACCTGCATGTGGAAAGAATATTAAAGGGATCATTCACTCAAAAATGACTGTTACTCTGTTATTATTGAGTCTCCCTCATGTCACTCCAAACCTGTATGACTTTTTTCATCTGTGGAATACAAAAGAAGATATTTTCAATAATATTTTGCATTCATTGTTGTATGGATAGTAGATAATCTTTAAAATATCTTCTAAAAAACATATGTTTTGGCTGAACTATCCCTTGCCACACTTTTCATACAACAAAAGCATTTCAGCAGCATTGACAATATATGGTCAATGCTTTTGTGCTTTTTCAAATTAAACGTGCTTTTAAATGAATTAGGATTTGGCGTTTATTACAAATATATACAAGGAATTTAGGTAATAGTTTACTTAAAGACCTATGTAATGTATATTACATTATAAAAGTAGTTGTAATGCATTATGTAAAATATCATGAATAACTGTAACCCCAGTTAATACATTATAACACTTATCAATTCATTGTTTCATTATGCATTTTAAATATGATTATAATTATTTAGAACAAGATATAATGCATTACAAAGCACATTATAAATATTTATAATGCATCATACCCTTTAATAACCCTTTATAATGCATTATATATAATGACCTTAAGTAAAGAATCACCATGATTTATTAGGATTATAGCATTAGATGAATTAGAAGTTTGTTAGTGAACAATCTGAATCAGTTCAAAGGGATATTTGACCCAAAAATCATTTATTCACCCGCATGTTGTTCCAAAACTGTATGCATTTCTTCAAAATATCTTCTATTGAACACTAAAGAAGATATTTTGAAGAATGTGGCAATCAAACAGTTTCAGCTCTTAATGATTCCACTGCATTTTTTCATCCATGCAATAGATGTCAATGGGAACCGAAAGGGATCTTTCTTCAAGATATCTTATTTTTTTATTGAAGTCAAATATGTTTGGACCAATTTGAATGTGAGTATATGACTAAATTTTCCATTATTTTGTGGGTCAACTATCCCTTTAATCATACTACTAAAACTGAATATGCTCACGAACGTTCTGGTACTGTTTTAGCACTTAGTACAGGATGGAGCAAGAGGGAGAATATTATTCCAGGCTGTTTTGGCACCAGAGGACAGCTCTGTGAAAGGTTACCCAGGTGGTCTTTCCTCAACTCCTCCGTCTCTCCCCCAGCAGAATGTCAGTTTCAATTCCCTGGCTCAATTCCCCAGTCCCTTACCCAAATCATCATGTGAACCTCAGATTGCTTAAATATGGGCCGGTGAATCTGATACTCTGCTGGGTTTTGAGTTTTGACGGAGGTGCTGAGAGCCGGCTGATGAGGGGGCCCAGCCGTCCGCCATATTGCCGCCCAGTATGCCGTGTCATGTTCTCTGAACAATCGCCCGTGTCCTTCTAGTTGGGTAAACAACAGAGGCTGTCAGCCGGTGTCAGGTTTGGGCTTTTCAAAGCAAAAGAAGGAGAATGACAGATGACTGCTCTGAGTGTAGCCGACAGTTTGCTGATAATGGTGATCTGAGTGCTGATACGGAGAGGCAGAGTGCGATGGGCGAGCGAGATATAGCCGGTAAAACATACAGAACCCACAGTTTTGACAAACACACTGCTGGGAAAGACTGCGAGACGCTTTCAGTGAGATTCCCCGGCTCGCTTGATTCTCCGATTCATCCGTGGTGGAATTTAACATGTGTTGAGGTTGAATCACATCCACGACTGTGAGTTTGCAATGAAAAGCTGAATTCAAGCCTCTATCGACCGCATAAAAAATTCAATAAATAAACGAAAGGAGTAACTGGATAGAATGGAAATACGTCGAGGTAGCAGTGAGCCAATAATAAGAAATAACAATAATATTTGTTCAAATAATAAGATGAAAGATCCTTTATTCCTGTGTTAAGATTTTTTTAGTTAATTTTAAGGTGGTTCACATAAAGTGTTGATTTCAAAAAGCTTTTATTTTAATTAAAATTTATCTGAATTAACATGAAATGTGTACTATTTGTTCCTCTGTTTGTCAATTAAGTTTACATTTCCAGATAAAGATACCAAAATAACAAATAGCAATAAATTGGTGGGAATCATTTTTGGGGGGTAAAGTAGTTTATTTTGTGCATAGGAGTGAGTCAATAATAAATTAAAATGTAATTAAATTTCAATAATAAATAAAAACAATAATAATATTTGTTCAAGAATAAGATAAGAGATACTTTATCCCTGTGTTAAGAAAATTTTATATTTTAGCAATTTAATTTAAAGGTGGTTCACAAAGTGTTGTTTTACAATATCATAATAATAAAATAATAATAACAATAATATATATATATATATATATATATATATATATATATATATATATATATATATATATATATATATATATATATAATATTAATTAACCTTTTCTTAATCTTTTTCTTTTTTAAGTGCAAAAAAACAACATTTTATTTGTCCATCAAGTACACATTTCACTATTTTCACATTTCAATTACAATAACATTTGTGGAAAATTATAAAAGTAATCTAAAAGTAATTTAATTTGTGCCAAAGTAGGATTGAATCAATAATAAGTAACATTAATATTATTATTTGCTCAAATTAGGTGGAAAATGCTTTATTCCTGTGTTAAGAAAGCTATAATTATAATTATAATTATATATATTATAAGTAATTAAAATAAACCTCAGTTTGACCATCAGGTTCCAATGTCAGGACTATATTGTAAAAAAAAAACTACTGTGAATATTCTGGTGGGAATTACATTTTCTGAAGAAGAAGAAAAAAACTATAGAAAATCTGGTCAGTGTCGGCTCTGAGATGCACAGATGAAGTGATCATATTTAATGTCAGCCGTTCAGATTCCTTAGTGTAAATCAGCTGACCCTTTCACAAACTGCTCAATGAATTAAGCTCCACAGAACACTTTCATTAAATTGAACTCAAAGTAATCTGTTCAGGGTTCATGGGGTTGACAAGCCACAAAAAAACAACATGTCTGACACGGCCGGCACGAGCGTACCTGTAACCAGAGCCGAGGGACGGCGGCGTGCCAAAACTCGGCAAGCCTCACGCTGAGAAAGAGTCCAGTTAGACCGGATCTCCACCCCACACATCAGCTCTCCTCACCCCTCGAGTGCTGGCCGGGCCGGCACAGTGGGGTCCCTCCATCTGGACACATTTCTACCCTGACAGGAGACATGGCTGCATTAAAGAACGTATTCACATACGGCCCACTCAGGACTGTCACTGCTGGAGACGGAGAGCAGACTGGAGGAGAGAGAGAGAGAGAGAGAGAGAGATCTGTGATTTCGCTTGAGAACTACAGAACTCTCATTCTAAAGCCCATCTGTCAACCATTATGGACCGGGGCCCTTTAGCTCCTCCTTCACATGGAATGTACAGAGACGATTGTTTCTGCTTAAAATAAAAAGGCTGCACATTAGGCAGGTGAATGAATATTCATTGAATTAATAATAAATTATATTAATGTCAATGTGACAATGAGCACATTATATGCATTATATATATATATATATATATATATATATATATATATATATATATATATATATATATATATATATATATGTTGTTAGAGTTATAAGCTCCATGTTAGTCTGATTGACACCAAATTTAAGTTGTAACAGCATGGTTTACATAACACTGTATATGATCAAATCTATTTGTTAATTGCAGGACAGAGTTATAAATCTATAAATCAAGAAATAGGCTTGGGGGGGGGGGGGGGGGGGTTAAGCGTGCAACAGTAAAAAATAACTTGCTTTAGAACAACAGTTGTTCAAAAGCACAGAATGTCAAAAGGAGTTATAAAGTTAATAAAGAAGCTATAAAGTAAATAAAGTAAACATAGCGAATGTAAAACGTGCTTTAACAAATGTGATAAAACTTTTAACAAGTTATCTCGTAAAAAATGAAACTTTTTATGAGCAAAACAACTACTGCAAATGGAGATGACAAAAGATTTATGAATAGATCATTAGCGACCTCTTGTGGACACAGTATAGAAAATAGAAGTGCCGAGGGTTAGTTTGACATCAAGTGTAAGTTTAAAAAGTCCGGATTTTGTGTCTTCATTTTTGTAAGTTTGGTCGATTTAATAATTTGGTCGATAAATGTAAAATAAGTTAAGTTCAATATAGATAGATAGATAGATAGATAGATAGATAGATAGATAGATAGATAGATAGATAGATAGATAGATAGATAGATAGATAGATAGATAGATAGAAGTTAAACTGTGAATTTATTTGTGGTAGCCTAGGTTTTAGATACTCCAAATTTCTTTCTTTCTTTCTTTCTTTCTTTCTTTCTTTCTTTCTTTCTTTCTTTCTTTCTTTCATGCCATTGGGTGAACAACAGAACCAATCCGATTCAAACGCCTCTCTGATTGGAAGGCGGGAAACTGCCAATCATTTCTAAAATGGGAGGAGCTCAGGTTCTACACCGAAACCAGTGGTCAGTTACAATAGAGCGTCCTAAAGTAAAGAGCTCTGCAAACCCGCTCAACTACCCCATGCAGAAAAGGTTTAGATGCATTCTTCGATTAATATTACCATCGTTACTAAATGTATTATTTAATTTTTTTTTTTTTTTTTTTTTTTTTTTGCATAAAATCATATTTATTCATTTGCCTATATATTTATTTATTTATTTATACATACGCATAGACGTGTGCATCATCCTTAAACGTGTGTTGGTTTAAAAATCCGCATTACAGTATATGTTTAATACTAATATTCTTAATTTAGGTTCAATATAATTATAGAGTCTAAACCAGACAATGTTCATATAATAATAATTATTATATTAAAAACAACAACAGCGATAATAATAAAAAGATAAATTATACTTTTGTCCTAAAGATCTTTGTTAATCCGAAATTGAAAATTGACGGGTCTACCAATAAGAACTGAAAAAAATGAGTGGCCCATGCGCCCTCTAGTGTCCTTCCACAATACTACATTTGTAACGTAAACACGACGAAGAGATATTTTCCGTGTCTATCTTTCCTAAACCGAGACGCTAAAGAAGTTTTATATATACAATAAATCACACGTACTGTTTTAACATCAAAAACTGCAATGGTGGGAATATGAATGCAAAATTATTACAAGTAACGTTATAGTTAGCCGCTAAAAATCACAAGGCTGTGACACATAAGAACACATCCTGCGTTAAAAAAAAAAGAAAAAAGAAAACAGTCTGTGTGCACAGAGAAATTGAGCCATGTCTTGCTCTCGGGATGCGCCTTTAAGGATTCCTCCCCCGGCTTTCCTGAACTGACCTCTTCCCTTTGAAACCACTTCCTCCCCTTCTCCCAATCGGCCATGTTTAATTTGACTCATTCATGAAAAGTTACGTAAACACAACAGTAAAGCCATGACCGTGAAAGCTACACAGTGAGCGATGATCGATTACTGAACTGCACTGTGATCTTCCGTGTGGATGCAGCGCGTTGTTTGTACAGACTGAGCATTAATCAGCAGCAGTGGGAATAAAGAATAGCGCGTGAGGCTTCGCCAGGTGGGCACGCGCACTTAACAAATTCACATCAGTCGGCGTAGAAAGAATAGCATTTTATATAACATTCATTCATAATATTAGCTTGCTCGGTCCATGACTATGAAAGTTTAGTTCGTGGGAAATGATACGTCATGCATAAGCGGTGACTTCACTGGAAGCGACGTATTGTTGCCATTGTTTACCGAAGAAATCCCTGGTTCCTCGTGTGAGATGGACACATCGCTTGATACATTAAGAGCAAACAAACACATACATTTCAAGGGTGAAATGCTTCTTTAAAAATGTCCGACTTCAGTTTTGAACTTGTATTCTATTTTAAATGCAAGTTTTGTATAATGTGATGTGTGTAATGTAAAGTTTTCCTCTTAAGGCCTGTAATAACAAAAACTAAAAATTCTTATCACTGACTAGTTTCCTTAAACCCCTTCATGTCTACTGATCTCATTTTAATACTAAACATACCATAAATGCTTTATAATATCATGTGAATAACTGTATTGATACCATTATTAATGTAGTGTTGTTAAATAGGAAATCATGAGGAAAAAGCAGAATGTGAAAAACAGGAAAGCAGAGGAGACAACAGTTGTCCAAGAGTTTTCAGTGGAAAAAATCATCCGCAGAAGAGTCAACGATGGAAAAGTTGAATACTATCTAAAGTGGAAAGGCTTCACAGAGTGAGTTTCTGGAACAAATGTTGCCTGTGTGTCAGATAATTATATTATTATAAATTTATTTACCAAAATGTGACATGTCTGTCGTACTTTCCACAGTGCAGAGAATACCTGGGAGCCAGAGGACAACCTGGATTGTCCCGAGCTGATAGAGGAGTTTCTCAGAAACCTAACTGTCTCGGGAGAGACTGAACAAGAGGGGTGTCAGTCTCTAGACCTGGAGGTCCAGCCCAAGCAAGAGTTATCTGAGCTGGACGCCGATATGGTTAGTGTCTTTATATACTGTACTTTATATACATAACTGTCAGTGCATTGTAAACATTGGGGTCCAATCTAGCTTCTGAAAGACAAGTTTCCACAGAGTTAGGCCCTAATTAAACACACCTAAACCAGCTGATCAAGGTATTCAGGATTATTAAAGGAGGTGGAGCTAAACTCTGCAGGCTGGCCCTCCAGAGTCCTGTACACCCTCTCCAAAAACTGCAGGTTTATTGCTCTTGCTATGTGATATAATGTATCTTTCTTGCCGGGCTTTATGATAGTTTAGTTCTGTGTCTGGAATCATGCAGGCTCACCAGCAGCCTCAGGAGGAGCTCACTGAGAGGGGTATTGAAGAGGTTGATGATCACAGCGCTGAGATCCCAGCAGGCCAATCCCGCAACCCAGAACCAGACTGCATCATCGGATGCACTGACCAACAAGGAGAGCTCATGTTCCTCGTCAAGTGGTAAAATTTCTACACTGGACCATATGTGGGCTTTCTTTACACTGCATTATTCATATTGAATGCAGTAATGCTATTTTTGTATTTCAATAATTTAATCAATGCATAGAATTGTTTTTCTCAGATCAAGCATTGATGACACATTTAAATGTTGACTTGGCTTTAATGCTTTACATCACATTGCCTGAACTGGCAAACTGTTCAGAAAAGTAACATGCTGATCAAAATAGCAGCACGTTGTTGTCAGATGCTGAAATTTCCACAATGTCAGAGTTATTATAAAACTAAAACATAACTTGAAATAAAATAAACAATAACTGAAATAAAATGTGGGGGGAAAAATAATTATATTCTGCTAGTTGCCAAAGCAGGATTTGTCATTATAATTTTGTTAAACATGATGTAGTAAAAAAAAAAAGACTAAAACTGAAATAAAAATGAACAAAAACTATATATATATATATACACCCCTATTAAAAAAAAGAGTAGCTAATAAAATGAAGAAAAAAAAACATACAACAGAATAACAAAATTATTATGAATATATTATTTATATTTTAAATCAGCTCTTAAATTATATTTTACTTATTTTTATATGTATTGTATTTATTATGTAATTACAATTGTTTTCATTAGATTTAGGATTTTAGAATATTGAAATATATAAACTTTAATTTCAGTTTTAGCACACAGTATTTAAGCCTCCCAACACAGGGTACACAGGGCAGGCAGGAACACACCTAGCACAAGACGTTTACTTTCAATACTGGACAGGGAACTCAGTGGAACACAGGGCTTAAATACTAAGAACCAAACAAGAGAATTGGGAGTAGGCTCAGGAGGAGGACGGACATCAGGGAGGGGGGCGGCAGACAGAGTCCAGGGAGTGATGCAGGAGGGAGGAGGGGCTTGGAGCAGGAGGAGCAAAGCAGGACCAGGCCACAGCCATAATGGCGGCCCATGGTGGAGCCGGCGGAGGGAGGAGCCATGGAAGAGGAATGGCCGCTGACTCCAGGGGGCCGACTGACACTGATGGAGGAGCCGGAGACGGAGAGCTAACGAGCCAGTGGGATGCCGAGGACCTGTGGGGCCGAGGGCTCTGGCGACTGAGGACAAAAGGAGGAGCTGGTGGGAGTGAAGAGCCCAATAGAGCCGGTGGGACAGAGCGACAAGTTATAGCCGGAGGAGCAGAATCCTGAGTGAATTGGCAGTTCGACGCCTCACCAAGGCGGAGCCGGAGGGACGAGGGAGCCTGGTGGAGCTGGTGGATCTATGGGTGACGGTGGAAGTGAAGAAGCTAGTAGCTGAAGTGACGCTTCTGGGTCTGCTGGCTGAGGCGGAGTCCAGGCCTCAGAAGCTGGAGGCAAAGGTGAGGGATGCTTCAGCCCCAGTGACGATGGAGAATGGCAGAATCGCAGGTCTCGCACCGTACTGATGGTGGGCTGAGGGCGAGCAGAGGGGTTGCCAGACGACAGCTGGGGAAGCTAGAGCAGGCAGGTGGATGGGCATTCGTGAGCCTCCGGGCTCTCAGGGCTGCCCTTCAGAATCAAAGTCCACTCCTGACTAGACTCGGGGACAGAGTCTCTCTTTCAGCTGGACTGGGAAACAGGAGTCCACTCTGGGCTGGACTTGAGGACAGGAGACGACGGAGGGCTGGACGGGACCAGCGGAGATGAAGGAGAGTAGAGGTGGCAAGTCGGCCTCCAGATCTGTTTCCCAGCCTATCAGGTCCGCCTCTAAATCAAGCAGCCCCAGATAAACTATTAGCTTACCCTTAGCCACGGTGCAGTGGGCTCCACTCCACACCGTGACCATCCACGGCTAGCTCCCTCGGGCCGGGCACCTTTGCAGGCTCTCACACCTGATCTGACGGGTTAGGCTCTACCTCCAGGGCGATCCTCCACCCAGTTGCTCCAGCACGAGGAGGATGTATTCCAGGCAGGCGATGGAATCCATGGGGAAACAATGGGAGAAAAAAAAAAAAACTGAACAAAACACGGAAACAAATCAGATAGCAAATATACCGTATGTTGGTCTAATATTCTGTCATGGTTATGCTGCTGCGCGGAGCAATGAACGAGAAGTCGTGGGATAACTTCAAACAGTATTTAATCCTTCCAACACGAAGTACACCGGGCAGACAGGAACACAGGTAGCACAAGATGTTCACATTCAACACTGGACAGGGAACTCAGGGAAACACAGGGATTAAATACTAAGCACCAAACGAGATAATTGGGGAAACACAGCTGAAAATAAATAACGTCATGAAACATGGGAGAAACTAGGTCAGGCGAAGCACATGGGGAGGGAAAACAACACAACAGATCCATAATCTTGACAAGTATACAATGTTATTTTCACTCATCCACCACTGCAGCTGCTGATAATGTGTTTTTAATTTGCTGTATTTGTCCATTAAGACGCATCATCATTTTTTTCTTTCATCTCAGGAAAAACACAGATGACGTGGCTTTACTGTCAGCCGGAGAGACCAGTAAAAGGTGGCCCGAGATGGTGATCCGCTTTTACGAGGACAAGCTGACCTGGCATGGAGAAGACGAGCAGTGAGACAGAAATATGTAGCAGTGGATACTACTGTACCTCCTGGCAGCTTTAAACATACACAAACACTGTGGCATAAGTTTACTGTTTGATGTACCGTGTGTGTGAATCCACACTCCAATGTGAAGCTCTTCCCAACACACTAATCTGTAGAAATGTGACTGGAGTACTAGAGCTCTACTGTAGTTGACGGTTTTACAAATCCGCTAAGTGGTTTATTAATCAGATGTTGTTGTACCTCTTGGTCTGTTGTTTGAAAGTTCATATGTGATGTTTATTGTTCTGTCCTCTTTGTTACTATGATCTGAACTGTGATTACACATAGGAGATGACGACAAATGGTACAAAACCTGCTGGAGAGGAACTGTTTGATGTGTAGATGTACTTTCCGTACTATTAACTCCTGGTTACGCACTTATACAAGTAATACTGTGATGGATCCTGTGATCTGCGAGGGCTTAGTGTGGCTCATGCAGGTATAAATCCATAGATTTGCACAAAACTAATTCTAGAATATAGCCTATACAATCACATTTTTGTGAACTTCAACACTCTGGTTGTAGGTCAGTTTCATAGCAGTAGTATAAACAGGCAATTTTAGGTTTTGAGGTTTTGTGTTAAAGACGTTTGTCCTGCAGTTTCGATCTTCTGGTTTCCTGTTTCTGTAAAAGATCACTGTTAACCTTTAATCTTGAGTGAGCAATCTCTAGGTGCTTTAAATAAACATAAAATTACCTCAGAAGTGTGTGGTTATTCTTGTTAAATTGCAGTTCTCTGTAAAAGTGTCTTAAATCAAATAACTATAATGAGCCTAACTACCTTTGGTACATCTAAAAATGGATGAAGCAACCTTTTTCTTATTAGAATTTCCTATAAAATCTCAAAATTTTCCAAATTAAATTTTAAAATAGCAACCAGGTTTTTTTTTTCTTCGTATTACTGAGATACTTTTATAGTGTTTTTTTTATATATATATTTTATTTATATTCTAATATTATTAATATGTTTTTATACTACCACTCAAAAGTTTTTGAACCAATTTTTTATGGAAGTCTCTCCTGCTCACCAAGCCTGCATTTATTTGATTCAAAGTACAGCAAAAACAGTAAAATCACATCTTTTCTATTTGAGTACATTTTAAAATTTAATTTATTCCTGTGATTTCAAAGCTGAATTTTTAGCATCATCAATCCTGTCTGTAATATCAAGAGGTTTGAAAAGCTGTTCATGAATATCTGTTTAAGTACTGCTAGTTGTTTCAAACATGCAGGCGTTATGATTAGGGTACCCATTTTTTCCAGCTGCTTTTTCCTGCTCTTTTTATTTTTATGGCAGTGCTAGTCTGCTATGTCTCTGGTGGCTGGTAAAAATGAAGCACCGCTGTCCGTCAGAGACACAAAATGAGCTTGGATGTTTTTCCCCAGTCTACAGTTCCCATGAATCAGCCCCAGTTGGTCAACGAGACCAATGTCTCATGAAAATACTTCCCTTTTTATGCTTCCCATTTTTTTTTTAAACCTGTACTGTACTGGCTATGTGTCCTCGTCCAATGTGAGTTTGTGAGCGTATGCGCGAGGTCTCTTCCAGCATTCTTGGACTTATGCAGGAGTTCACTGGCGTGTGGGTGAGGGATCCTCGCATCCAGAAAGAGGATTTCTGGCATGCTTACATGGATTATGAAATCTGTATACATGTAAGTGCAATCAGAACATATGATACAAAATGGTCAAAACATATGGCAGAAACTTCCTGATCATTCTTTATATTTCATAATCATTCAGACAAACAGTTTGGCCTTCACTAAGAAGAGTTCCTGTGTGCGGCGGAGATACAGCGAGTTTGTGTGGCTAAGAAAAAAGCTACAGAAAAATGCTATGCTCATGTATGTAACCATTGTATCCTGTTTATCGTTATTTATTTTGTTCAGCATTTGTTCACTGATGGTTAATGATTTGTGATAGGGGCGATGTAAAACAGCACCTATGAAATTAGACATAAACCTTCTGTACATCAGTTTTATTGATATCCTTTATTATGCATTGTGTTATCAGAATAGTTTTTTTCTTTTACATTTCGATACAGATATTAATAACATGATCATCATAGAAGGTGAAGGCTACTGAACTATGAATGAAAGAATTAATAATTTTATTGAATGTATTTTATGTAAAACTATTAACTATGACTCCTTGTTAAGTTTAGGTATATGTAGGGATGTAGAATATGGTCAGGCATTAATATGTGCTTTATAAGTACTAATAAACAGCCGATATGTTTATTAGTAGTGATAATATGTATGCTAATAAGCTACTAGTTAATAGTGAGAACTGGTCCCCGATCTAAGCTGTTACCATTCTATTTTATTTAGGCTTTAATGTAATAAATAGTTTTTAATCGTTTTAGTTAACAATAACTATGCTGCTAATTAGCATAGGCAGCTGTATTGCAGACATATTAAAGTTTCACTCATTGGCCAATTTTCTGTGTGACGAATGAAAACTCAACTTCTGTTGTCGTCTCTGAATTGCAGAACACATCTACCAAAACTTCCTCCAAAAAACCCATTCTTCAGTCTCAACAATGCCAGAGAGATCGGAGCCCGTATGGAAGGGCTCAGGAAATTTCTAGAAGAGTAAGTATCAAAATAGCCCTGAAGAACAACATAGACCAAACATAAAACCATGACTGAAAGAATGCATTTAGCTTGAGAACATGTGACATGTCTCAGTATTTCATCTATTGAAGCTAAAAATATTAAGTAACTGAAATGCTTATGGTTTCTGTGATCAGTTACTGTATATACTTTCATCCTCAAGGGTGGTTCACAGCCCCGTTCTGCTTTCGGACAGCTGCTTACATCTCTTCCTACAGTCCCAACTAAGTGTGAAAAAGATCGAGGCCTGTGCTGAAGGCCGAAGTCGCTACACTGTCTCTGAGGCCATTCACAGCTTCAGCTCAGGAATCAAACGCTTTGAATCTCAGTCTGAAGGGAGCATGGAGGAAGAAGACGATACGCAGTGTGAATCAGAGTGATAAGACTATTTTCTGCTTAACACATAAAGACTGAGGAACATAACATTCAACAATAAAGATTACATGAGGAGTGACAGTGGAACAGGGAAAAAGTTACTGTCATTGCTGAAACTGGGTTGTTTTGTCTCATACTCATACTTTTTGTATTGCTAAATCTGTATTGATGAAGAAGATAACCTAATAAATTATTTAAACCACACTTGGGCACACGTTAATGTCTTCCTTGGCAATCAAGTGAATGTATAAAAGCATAATGTGGCCTGTGTGGAAGACAGTTTGTTGTTAAAACTACAGATGTGCGCTGAGAGGTTTACGAGAGGGAATTTATGCTTCGGTGTGAAGTCCCTTAAACGCAATAACCCCATCCTAATAAGCAAATACAGAGCATTAAGACATTACGTGATTTAAACCCGACCTTACAGATCTAAATCCTAATAATAATCTCTACTCAAACAATTTTATTGCCATACTTAGCCATAAAAGATCATCGTCTGGATGTCATACAAATTGTGACTTCTCATAAATATGTAAGAATGGTGTGAGGCCACACGTGACCA
The DNA here is from genome assembly GCF_003368295.1 of Carassius auratus. Classification (NCBI taxonomy): domain Eukaryota; kingdom Metazoa; phylum Chordata; class Actinopteri; order Cypriniformes; family Cyprinidae; genus Carassius; species Carassius auratus. The sequence continues at coordinate 14,998,935 of NC_039258.1, forward strand.
GCAGATGGCGCAGCTGCTCTTCTGTCTTTCCATTAATAGACGGTCTCATACCTGCGAAACCCCCAAAGCTAGCAGTATTTTCCCTTTTGCAAATCATCCTCTGCTTTCACAGGCTTTGACTGGGACATAAAATCATCGAGACATTTCAGAACCGGAGGATAAAGGTTCTATCGCCACAAGGTTCAAATATAACCATTAAAAAAAGGGCCACGAGCATTATCCGGTAAAGTAAATTATATCTTAAATCATTAAGGCAAAAATATATTTTAGGTCACCCACAACAAAGGGTCATGGTGTGGCTGATTAGAAGCCTATGGCCCTGCAGTTTACGGTTTAAAAATAACTAATCATATATACGTATTCAGAAAAGAAAAATAGCGTAAAAATATTGCCTATTCTTCAACGCACGTGCGTACAAGCTTCACCCAATTAAAAAAAAATGAAAACATTATTGCTGAATGTTCTCTTAACGTTTAGCATTTTCTTTAGATGTATTAAAAACATTTTTGTTTTTACGAATGTTAAGAGAACGTTCAAGTTTATAATTTTGCAAACAGTAGGCCCTATTGGAATGTTAGGCTACGTTTGAATGTTGTCTGAATATTTTAAGTAGCCTAGTAACAATAGTAAATAAATAAAGTTAGACGAATGTCCAACTAGAAGACGTTCCATTAATGATGTGTAGGCTAAATCAAGTTTTTATGATTGAAGAACGTTTGATAACTCGCCAGAACGTTCTGAGAATGTTCAGTGTTTGCTGGGTAACAACCTGGTAGGCTAATAATTTTCTATAATAATAATTCAGCAATGTCATCTGTGTTGTTTACAGTTTGATTCATTCGCAGTCGCACAGTTCACTTATGCACTGAAGTAGTTTTCATTTGGTAACAGGATACTTTATAAAACAGAAAAAAAAAATCCACTGTTTGAAACGAAGTTGCAAATGTTTTATATCATGCGTCAGCAATGAAGCAGCCCTGAATTGCACGTGTAGCTTGTGAATGATGTGTTGGGGTTTGAGAGAGATGTGAATGTGGGTGGCTAAAATTATGGTGCTATTATTTCTGTAAAATATATGTTTTACTAATACCCAATTGTTTTTTTTTTTTGTTGTTGGCCTTTTAAAAGCATGAGATTATTATTAAATTACTCTTAATCACTAATTAGTTTGATCTCATTTAAGTCAGATCTGGCAACAACACTAATGGCGTGAATTTGCAAATCTATCTGATGACCCTAGACTAGAGGCACAGAAATTACACACTTCAGCTCAAAGAAAGAGTCACACTGACACTATCACTGAAAAGACATTCCCTCATCATGTCTCCCATCTACCTCTCACACTTCAGGCAAAGGCTCATATGTGCAGAGTCGCCCAACAGGTTGAAATGTTCCTCTAATCGCCTGCCCCCTGAACATCACTCGCCACAGCTCCCCTAAGAACGCTGACGGCCAGCTGCTGCTGTCTCTCTAACGATGGAGAGCGTCTTAATAGGCTCCGCACACACTGGCAGCACCGGGCCTGATACTCCCACTGGACGCACAAATACCAGTAAAAGAGGCTGGAGGTGTGTATGCGTCAAACAGACAAGCCACTCTAACGGTTGTATGGGGGCAATACCATGTTGACAGGCAGAGTCCCAATGCAGGCTGCGGTGTTGGTTAATGTCAGCGGCCTGTCATTCTGTCCACCTTCCGAGATGACGCGCTTGGCCCTTGCTGTGACATCTTCATGAGGTGTATTATTTATTCAGCAGGCAGAACAACTGAAAGGTGACATTTGAATTATACTGTAACACCTAAAGCATCTGTTTTTCCATGAGCTTCTTCGGTTATTTGATCCAGTAGTGAATCATGTTGATTTACCAGATAAAGACACCAGATAACCAAAAATATCTATTTAAAAAAATAATAATAATTACTTTAGAGAAATTTGAAATGTGAGTTCGGCAAGGAGCATTTTGAGGGTCTTTCCTCTTTTAATTATACAGGGGCTGTACTTGAATGCATTTCCAAGATGGCAGTGTACTGATTTGCCGTGCAAGGTAAACACACAGCTAAGGAAACTCTCATTTGGTTTCAGAGAAAGAAAGTAAAGCTGCTAGAATCTTTTTTATTGCTCAGGTGTGATTTTGGCCCATTCTTCCACACAGTCTTTAAATCTATGAAGGTACTATGGCCCTCTTCTATGAACTCTCTTCTTTAGTTCTTTCCACAGACTTTCTATTGAATTAAAGTCACCTGCCTTTAATTCAATAGAAAGTCTGTGTGGAAGAATGGGCCAAAATCACACCTGAGCAATGCTCGGGTTGTTTACTGAAAAAGTACTTTTTGAAAAAAGCGATTCTTATTGAACTCTAAGCCTTATATACCATCTGCTTCTAAGACTGCTAAAGGAAGCTATGCTATGCTAATGTCATATGCCGTTAGCTAGAACACGTCTGACACATTTGCTACATTAATTAGATTACTGTGTCGTCCGGAGGTGAGGGTGATATTCATTATAAATTCATAATCGCGGAAACAAAGGGCTCCCGGCATGCATAACTGACAGGTAAAGTCACCTTTGGACCTCCTCTACTCAGCATAGACCAGGGAGGGCGGCAGGGAGCACACCAAATTGGGGTTGAGAGGACACACTGCTGAAGCTGTCTTATTAAACCACACAGGGTTTGTGGAGTTGTCTGTGATGTGTGTGAGAGAGAGAAAGAAAGAGAGAGAGATATAGAAATTGTGGGTGTGAAGGCAGAGAGCACAGTGGGCATGAGTGTACCGTATGCATTACCCCTCCCGTCACTTTCACACATGGCGGTAATGAAGCTGTCATGGCCACCAGCATGTGGACATGGTTGATATTCAAATGAGAGCGCCGTTCACCTGCTGAAGACAGACCAGTCCAATTATAGGCTTAGGGCAGAGACCAGGTCTAGGAATAGGGCAGATACACTATTCCACTGCCGTTATTTCTAGTCTGAAAAAATACTTTTTGGGTAAAATCACCTCGCATGATGTTGAGAAAACGATGGTGAACACATCAATAAAGGTGACATCGGATGCCCATTTCCAACAGGTTGGTATGATTCTTTAGGGTCTTAATGAAATGTCTGCAACATACTTTGGTTAAAATTCCTCAATGGTCTTGTAAAACAACACATTTTTACTTTGTCAAAAACAGCTCTGTTCACAGCGACCCTTTCAGGTGCATGTCTCTTTAAATGCAAATGAGCTACTGCCCACCCTGCTCCTTTCTTCCTTTTTTGTGTATTTGGTGGCGCATTAAAGGGTTAGTTCATCGAAAAATCATAATTATGTTATTAATAACTTACCCTCATGTCGTTCCAAACTCGTGAGACCGCCGTTTATCTTTGGAACACTGTTTAAGGTATTTTAGATTTAGCCCGAGAGCTCTCAGTCCCTCCATTGAAACTGTGTGTACGGTATACTGTCCATGTCCAGAAAGGAAAGAAAAACATCTTCAAAGTAGGCCATGTGACATCAGAGGGTCAGTTAGAATTTTTTGAAGCATCGAAAATAGATAACTGGTTCTTTGAGTCAAGAACTGTTTCTGTCAGACGCGTCCGATTCGAGAACCAAGGAGCCGATGATACTGCGCGTGTGATTCAGTGTGAAGTAGACTGACACACAGATTTTTATGTCTATAGAGCAGTCATCTATGATGTAATACTGACACCTAGTGGTGTGGATGTACAGTATCCCCTCGCAAAAGTCTTTTACATGTGCTATATTATATTCTGTTCACAGGCATATTTTTCACCCATTTGTTTTCGCAACTGACAGATTCCGATAACAGGAAGGGTTGCAGAGATATAGTTAGCAGTATTCAGCTTGGTGGTGTGATCTTAAGTGACTTACTGCATTTGAAATAAAATAGCTATTTTTATCACTGATATGACTGGAGCCTTTATCTCATTCATCTCAAATTCATTTCTTTAATACTTTATAATGAGGAAAAAAATGACGGATTGCACCTTTAAGAAATAGTCAATGCCAGACCCAATGGACCTCTTTTGCTGTCTCTTGAATGATAGGAGTATTGTGACCGTAAATTTCTTTTTAGCCATGCAGCGTGCAGCTAATAGGAAGCTATTTGAGATGCTGCTATTGACTTCAGCGGTATACTATAGTGCTCCACTCTGAGAGAGCTATTGACTAGTCTGTAATTGTCTGTTTCCCTCTTCTACAGACTGTTAACCTTGAGCTGCCACAGGGGGAAGAGGAGCAGGAATGGCCATGGCTGTCAGTCCCGCTCCACTGTCATGACAGCACTAAAAACTGAGCAGGCCTTCACCTTTACCAAGTTTGAAGTGAACACTGTCTTACATCCGATGCTAGGGTTTTCAATGAGAGGTGCTCCATTGGATCTGGGGATCTATGAATAAAACAGATTTTTCTAAAGAGTTTGAATCATGGCATTTCTGAATTCTACAAACATTCTAACAGTTGATCCGCTGATTGATTTTACTGTGTAGCAATGTTATTTTATGTTTTCATAGTTCATAGTTTCATCACATTTAAGAGATTGGGAATTTATGTTAATGAATTGATTACATTAAAGTACTGGACATAAGAAAAGTACTGTTTTTATATGGGTAAAGAATGTGAAATCAATCAGGGAGCAAACAGCTTTTGATTCTGTTGTGTGTGTGTTTCTGTGTTCATCGTAGTGTGTGGAGGTCATCTGCTCATGCTGAATGAGCAGAATGAATGCTCCACAAACAGAAGATACAAAAGGGGACGGATAGGGGAATGACTCCACAGGGGACACCACCATCTGCTTCAGGCCTTGTCAGCACTTTTTATGATACCTTTGGCTCAATATACATATGCTCACTCATACACAGATCACAATCATATTTACAATTATTTAGCTTGCATTTGACTTTATTGTGTTTATATGCGTGTACAAATGAATCAATATCAAAAGTGACCTTTCCATACAGCAAAGAAATCACAACAGATATGTACACAACAGTAATTGTTTGTTATTTTACAGTTAATCTAATGGAGCATGAATTTATGGAAGGAGTATGGAAGGTTCATTCCGAGCCTCAGATTTTAAACCCATTCTCATTGGAAAATGTTAGTGTTTTATAACTTGGTGATTTCATGAAATTGATAAAACATGAATTTTAGAAAAAAAAATAGTGCCATCAAATGATAAATCGCATCCAAAATGTAGTTATTGTTTACAAACCCGATTCCAAAAAAGTTGGGACACTGTACAAATTGGCAATAAAAACAGAATGCAATGATGTGGAAGTTTCAAAGTTCAATATTTTATTCAAAATACAACATAGATGACATATCAAATGTTTAAACGGAAAAATAAGTTGATTTTAAATTTCATGGCATCAATATATCTAAAAAAAGTTTTTGTTTACCACTGTGTGGCATCCCATCTTCTTTTTATAAAAGTCTACAACAGCAATGCCATCAACAATACAAATCCACTGCCGAACGAAGAAAACACAGCCAAGGCTGTCACCTTTAATTTAGGGGAGAATATTACAAACGTCTGGGGACTGAGGAGAGAAGTTGCTCAAGTTTAGGAATAGGAATGTTGTCCCATTCTTGTCTAATACAGGCTTCTAGTTGCTCAACTGTCTTAGGTCTTCTTCCTCTTTATGATACACCAAATGTTTTCTATGGGTGAAAGATCTGGACTGCAGGCTGGCCATTTCAGTACCCGACTGATGCAGTATGTGCTTTGGCATTGTCATGTTGGAAAATTCAAGGTCTTCTCTGAAAGAGATGACGTCTGGATGGGAGCATGTGTTGTTCTAGAACTTGGATATTCCTTTCAGCATTGATGGTGCCTTTCCAGATGTGTAAGCTGCCCATGCCACATGCACTCATGCAACCCCATACCGTCAGAGATGCAGGCTTCTGAACTGAGCGCTGATAACAACTTGGGTATACATTGAGGGAATGAATTAGTAGATCGTGCACACGATTCAGTCTACTATTTTTTCCTGCATGTCATGTGCCGGGCTCTGTCCTCTTTAGTCCACATGACATGGCGTCCCAGTTTTCGTCTGAGCACAGAACAGTTTTCCACTTTGCCAAAATCCATTTCAAATAAGCCTTGGCCCAGAGAAAACTCCTTTGGATGACATTATGCACTGTAGATGATGATAACTTCAAACTCTTTGCATTTTTTCTCTGAGAAACTCATTTCTGATATTGCTCCATTATTTTTCACCACAGCATTGGGGGAATTGGTGATCCTCTGCCCATCTTGACTTCTGAGAGACACTGCCACTCTGAGAGGTTGTTTTCATAGCCAGTCATGTTCCCAATTGACCTAATAAGTTGCAAATTGGTCCTCCAGCTGTTGCTTATATGTACATTTAACTTTTCCGGCCTCTTATTGCTACCTGTCCCAACTTTTTTGTAATGTGTATGAAATCCATGAAAATCCATGAAATCCAAAATGAGCCAATAAATGTCATGACATTTCAAAATGTTTAAAAAAAAAACATTTGATATGTTATCTCTATTCTATTGTAAATAAAATTTATGTTCATGAGATTTATAAATTATTCCATTCCCTTTTTACTCACAATTTGTACAGTGTCCCAACTTTTTTGGATTCGGTTTTGTATTTATGCATATACTGTGTATATTTCTTATGTTGAAACAAACACATGTATGTACATGTTTAAGAAAAATATGTTGTTTATATATTAGATATATTTATATATGATATAATATATAATATAATCATATATATGTACATATTTTCAAAATATACACTGTATGTGTGTGTTTTTATATATACATTATAAATATACACAATATACAAACATAATGTAAACAAAAACTTTAATTCTGGGTGCGATTAATCGTTTGACAGCACTAGAAAAAATAAACAAATAAGCATGAAGGTCCACCCCCAAATCTAACCTAAGTGGGGTGTAAGCAAATCATATGAAAACAAAAAAAGAAATCACAAAAATTTGCCACCAATACACCTAAATGTTGGATTTTTAATGCAACTTACAAATAATAAAATATATTTGATAAATATATCAGAAATATAAAATAAAATATGATAAATAAAATAGTAAATACATTTTTTTAATACATCAGCCAGCACAAGCACTGGTGCCACCTCCAAAAGAATATAAGTGTGTAATAAAAGATAGTAAGTTTGTAAGGTCCTACAATGTGTCGTGATAGGATGTTGGGAAAAACACATGGCCGCTTGCTTTGAAATTGAATTACAAACATACAGACACGGGTACAGTGATCTACAAGCAAGATCCTCTTCTGAGGCTTCTTGTGTCTTTCATACAATATATACGCTCTGTCACCTTACAATAACACACGCAATAACTCATTGTCTTCCATCAAATCTGGACTGCAGTGAAGGGGAGGTGTCCTGTCTCAACATTAAGCTCCATCTGAAAAACAGCCCGCCATGCCACCGCTGCCAAAGCCAGACAACATCCCCGTCACTCACTTGTCAGCAGGGAAATGAATCTGGATGCAGCATGTCCCCCATTCATCAGTCTTGACAGGCTACCTTTGGCTGGTTCCGCTCGGATGGGGACCCGTCACTGCGGGCAGGAGAGCATATTTCTGCTGGAGATGAAGAAATGACTGTGTGCAGCTCTGTGAAGTGACTCGTGAGCGCAGTGTCATTTGGTTGGGTATTAAACGGCATCAAGTTGCCCTCATCTCACAAATACTTCTAGAGGGCAAATCTAAAGATGCGTGCTATATTGCAATCTTTTTTTGTAATTTTCAAATTCTTTCATATTATAATGGTTTGATATAACCTTGAACATATAACATCGTACATGTCTGTACCTTAAATGTATTTGTATGAAAGGCACTGAAGAAAGGGGAATTAGAGTGTATTTTATTTAACCAGTATCACACAAGCAGCAAGTCAGTTTTTGCCATACATTGGTCCAGTGTCACAGGAATTTACAGCCATGGGGATATTTGTGTAAATAGCACAATGGTGATAATGCTGGTAAAGACTAGTTCAGTAAACAAGATGTTAATATCGAGAAACTTCCATTTTAGACACAATATTAGCAGTTACTTGTTTTTACTTTGCCATAAAATAGTTTCAAACAAAGAAAAATTGTTGTCCCCCTGATCAACACACAATATGTGGTATTTTGTAAATTCATTTCTGAATGAATCCACATTTTTAAATGCATCAGTTGAGTGAATAATTCAATGATTTATTGATTAAGACAGTGGCTTTATTTGAAGTCACATAGTTACAGTACATACTACAAAGTCAAGAAAGAGTATTTGTTATCATCATTAATGTGATTGGATGTTAAACTTCCTACTTCAAATACAATCAATAACTTATTTCTAATTTGATTCCTTATTATACTGTTGCACTGGCTCAGAATTGAATAGAGAATTGTGTAAAAAATATTAATAGAAAAATCCCCAAAAAGGACTGCAAAAGACTACTTGTATGAGATCATGTCAAAGAGTTATTTTCACGAATATGAGCATGATGGCAAACGTGATGCTGATTTTATACAAACATTCATCAAACAAGAAGTTAACAGTAAGTAAATTACATTTTAGACACAATTTTAAACAACGAAACCCGTTCCTAATAAATCTATAGCAGAAACGTTTTATGTTTCTGGGCAGCACACAGTGTTATTTTGCTACTGAATGTATCAGCTGCTTTAAACAATTAAACTATATACATATATTTATGCCACTGTAACAATTCAGTTGCAACTTCTGTGCCACCTCTGCACTGCAAAGATGAATTTTGTTGTTAGTGATTTCATTTGATTGGTAACAGCTCTAGAAAGTGTATTATTATTCTAATTGTACTTATTGATTGCATTTAATGGATGCTATGCAATTAATGGATGCTTATAAATGGCAGTGAAGCGGCATAGTGTAGTCTAGTGCTGGTGGGTCACATAACAATGACAAATGTAGCAGATCCAGATTTTTTTACCAGTTGCAAATATTTAAATGAATCATTTCACATTCTTGTCACCACCTAATGCTATATTTTTGTAAACTGCAAAGTCACCTAAAAAGTCCACCACAAATACACGGCCTTGAATCACAGACAAGCAGCAAACAAATGAAAAGTCCCAGTTTTGTTGGACTGTTACAGCAGCACTTCCATCAGATAACTCTCTCTTCATCCACTCTTCGACCAGTCTGATCTGAGAACCAGAACTATATGTTGTATACATTATTTAATCAGCACTCCTTCGTCTGCTTTGAATCACAAAAAATTAAACATATTATGGATTTTGCTGCACACATTCAGCTTAAATCACATTCATTACAATACATTTTAACTCACTTCTAACCTGTAGCTATTCATCTATAGCCCATTGTATTGCACTTATTGAGACAAAGAGCCCCTTAGAGGAAACCACCTTAAAATGGCATCATTGTAACCGGGTCCTGAATGAATGGGCATAACCGATTTCCACAGACACATTTTAAATAAGTGCATGCAGTGCTTAAAGGCGTACTGTTACACACAGCCCCCTCGCTGTGATGGATAACAGTGCCAGAACTGCACCAAACTAATATCTTGTTAGAGGAAGAAAAGAGAATTGCCCACTGGGTGAGCTCTCTGTGTGTGTGTGTGTGTGTGTGTGTGTGTACGTGGAGCTTTGGGAGGGAGGGCTTGGTCTCTCGAGGGTCCCTTGTATCCCTGCCAGACCGTATAAATCAGCACGTGGCCCACGGCCGCAATAAGCTAGAAAATAAAAAAAGCATAAAAGTGTCGGAGTGAAATAGAGGAAGGGAGAATTCTTTTATGATGAAACTAAATTCTCCTTACTCTGCAGTAGATCCACTTCCCTCGGTCTGATTGTTTACTCCTGACACCATTCATCATTACGCTGCCACAAATGACTCAAATTACCACACCTGCTCCTCGTATAATACCCACACAACCAGGGCTTAACACTCAGGTAATTGTTTCAGAAGGAATTCCTTTAGTATGACCTGATGTGACGTCGTACATGTGTGGGGAAAATTATATCCACACACTTAGGACCTGTGGTGTCGAATGTGACTACAGAGAGAGATTCATGCTGGTGTCAGTAGCAATCTAGAGTGGTCAAGAATACAATTTTAGAGAAATATGTTGGAGACTCAGGGTCAGTGAATCTTTATTTCGTTCTAAATTTCATTTGTTAATCTAAAATTCATTAACGTTAATCTGGGAACAACAAAAACCATTCTAGCAGATTCATAAGTTAAATAATTTTTAAACCTAATTGTTCGTCGCAGGTTTGTGTGCTTTGATGTCCACGTGATGTCCGTCTTGTTCATGAAATGATAGTGACTGTAGCATTTCTATCATAAAGAATTGGCCAAATATTAAAGGAACATGCTCATTTTCCAACTCCCCTAGAGTTAAACAGTTGAGTTTTACCATTTTTGAATCCATTCAGCCGATCTCTGGGTCTGGTGTTAGCACTTTTAGCTTATCTTAGCATGGATCATTTAATCTGATTAGACAATTAGTATCTCGCTCAAAAATGACCAAAGAGTTTCTATATTTTTCCTATTTAAAACTTGATTCTTCTGTAGTCTGTCAAAAATAGTGGACTGTTCCTTTAAAGATTAAGTGGCCATTTAAATTGAATGTTTAGTCTGTATTTTAAAAAGTATTAGCTTGTGCTGTAAAGCCCCATTCGCACAAAGAATGATAACTATAAAGATAATTTTAGTGTCCACACCACACCACTTATATGTTTATTCAAATATCATGTTTATTAATATCGGCACGCTCGTCTCCCGCTTTAAATTCTCGAGCTCGTTATAGCAGAGTGGATTCTGATTAGGTGTCAATGTTTTTATCGGCTGAAAAAAAAATAGTTCTGAAAGGGATTCCAATGATTTTGTTTATTGAACAGTTTTGTTCAATAAAACTAAATGATTGCATTTGATATTTTAATTGAACCAATTATAACTATTGCCTTGTTGCTATTATATGTGTATTTAAGTCATTTTAAAGTCTATCGTTTTAGGTCTATTTTTATTACCACGTCTGAATAATCATCCAAATGCTTGATTACCAAAATAATCATTAGTGACCGGCCAAACAATAAGCATGCACAAATAAAAATCATTTATATATTTCCAAAAGCATTATTACTTTCGTTATGTGTTAAAGTTTCAATGATGTAAAATGATGGAGTGCCCCTTTAAAACACTGCCTCCTTTTCATCGTCATATGTTTGAATATCACAGCATTACAGGGAAATGATCTGCTTGACTTCTGCTCCTGACTCACTCAGACATCTGAGAGGCATTCACAGTGTTATATCAAAGAACGCAACATGTCCATGACCTCTCCGTGCAAGTCACATGCCAGCACCTCTCCAGAAACCCCTGACAGATGTGAGCCACCCTCTTGGGCTAGAGGTGCTAAATCACCTCAGGGACACTTTGGCAGGTGCTCAGAGGAACACGGCCCAGCCATGTACGTCCAGTCATTCCTCAGTAACACTTTTAAGCTCAGCATTTCCAATCTGATCAAGAACCACATTCCTAACTTATCCTAAATGCTCACTTCCTGGACCCAAATCCCAGCTGGATTATGAATCACAACACTTGAGCTTGATCGCTAAATGTGTACGTGCCTGTGTCTGGATGCTGTAACATCGACCGTTTCAGACAGAGTTCGGCAGCTGCCTTTGGTCTCCAATGACTATAGTATCAGATGGCTGATTAGTCTTCTCCTTGGCTAGCTCACGCTATAAACACACAGGACCATCAGGCATGCGCTAACGAGGGTTAGCATGCCAAGCTGGACACTTTTCTGGCAATCAGAGTCAGGTGCCATTGCAGTAAACAGGGGAGCAGCCCAGTAAATATTCTGCAATGCTTGGAAGGACAAGCGAGAGCGTGGAAGAGATGTTTATAGCAGGTGGAAAAACACTTGTCATGCTGATGGCCCTGATTTATTCTGGGAGAAAATTTGGCACATATATCACCTCCGATGGCCAAGCAAGGCTTCATTCTTACACATGCACACACGCACAGGCATTCTCTCTCAATGCTATTTGCTTTCTCTCTATTAGTCCTTCAAATACAGAGGGGTCTTAAACATTACACCAGGCACAGGGATGATGACACCCACCCTGCTGAGAAATTTGTGCCAATTTTCTATAAACATATCTCCAACCGCACAGTGTAGATGTAGAGTCTTACTTTATTTTAGATCCACTTACATGAGTCTATCAATTACAAAGAGAGGATTTAAGGAGAAAGACCAAGGCAAATACAGCTGAAATCTTTTTCTTAATCAGCAGTTTTGTCTTGTTTTCTGGTATAAAAAGCACCCCCCATTATGGGACTCACAACTGAAAGTGCCCTACCTAACTTAAAATTGTACCAGTTCCTTACTTCGGTGTGTTATACACATAATTTTGGTGTCTTTGGAAAGAAGACCATTTGGGCTGTACTTTTTATCAACCATTAAGTTAAGGTTGATTATTATCATTAAGTTGATAATGCTCAAAAATATTAAAAACATCCCAAGCAATGGTACTTGTTTGAGAGCTGTAGTGCCAGTTACATTTCAGACATAAACTTTGCCAGATATTTTTGAAAAGTCTTCGGATGGATCTTTCTGTTACTCTGATAAATGAGATCTGGCTGTATTCTTCTAGCACCACAGCCAAATTAACAAGCAGCATGAACAACAATTAATAATGGCCTGAGGTCTGCAGGGCACAGTGCTTTTAACGAATTACCCATCGCTTTGCTCTGCTGTCCTGTATCTGATTTATCACAAAGCAGCTGATTGCAGACAACACCTCATAAAACGTGTTTCTCAGATCACCCTGATACTGCAGATGGAGGAAGTCAAGATTCTTTCCTTCAAAGTCACTGCAAATGCAGCAAGAAAGGTGGAGTTATAAATGTTTTAAGTGCTAAATAGTGGCACTGTCCACATGAAATCTAAACATTTACCAGCAACAGGTTCAAAAGCAGTTTACATTGTGCACTAACTAAGAAGGTCTATCCGTCAGCATTCACATTCAAATCAATGGTAGTTGCTCTGCTGGCACATGGCCCTTTGTAAGTATGTGGCCAGCAGACAGAGAGAAGTCTTTTAAGAGCCTTTTAAGATATGTATCACTGGTAAAATATTCCCAGTGCATGTATATACTCGTAATGGAACAGTTAATCGTCAAAAGTCATCTAAAAGTAGTCCGATTAGACGAGTACATATAATGTGTGATCTTATAGATTATGTTACTAACAACAGTTTTTATCACACATTTTGTAAACAGATAACAGTTTGCATGGGAGATTTTACAGATTTGCATGGAAAAGACTGTTGTCTTCTTTCATTGCATGTTGTTTTAATGCATCATGTCTAAGCAGTCCAGTCTGTTATAGGTAAGTAAAACAAATGCCCTTTTGTGAATGTGCAACTTAACAATCGGGTCAGTCCGAGTCAGTTGCACTGGTCTAAATCTAAATTCTCTAAGGCTCTAGGGTACCATCACAGCATTTCCTTTAATTGATAAAACACTTGCCTGGTAAAATATGAAGGCCGAGCGCTTCAGCTATTATGAATCATCGCAGCCATAGCCAGCATGCATGGAAAATGTGAGGCGTCAGCACCCTGCTCTGTAATGTCACGGGTCCACAAAGGTACTTTACATTAGACGCCTGCATGAGTTGCATCTGCTGCGACTGACCCCAATTAATATTTGCTTACATTTCAGTAGTGTCTGCATCAGATTTAGAGGCATAAAATGAAGACAGGGCCTTAATGGGATGCTGACAGGAGGCCAGTTGGAAAAGTAGTATATTTCCCTGAGGAACGCCTGGGGATATCACATAAATAAGCCCCTGTTATTTCCAAGAGAGTTAGTGAGGTGTGCCTTTCTGTAAGTGTGTGTGGACGAGGAAAAGTGAAATAAGAGAGAAAAAAAGAGGGGAAAGTAATAAAGGTGTGAATAGTCCTGGATAAATGAGCAAAGAGATATTAAAACACCTCAATGTTCTTCAGTTATACGGTAATAAATCATATAAGTACACCTAAAAAGGCACAATAATTTACTATATTGCTATTTAAAAGGATAGTTCACTCAAAAATAAAAACTGTCATCATTTATTCTCCCTCATGTTATTTCGAACCTGTATGACTTTTAATGAGTAGTACTCCATCCCAACTTACATTACAAATTTTAATACTTATGCCTCTTTTCAATTTCACTTAAAGAAGTGGTTCATTGAGAGTCAGTATTGACAACATCTTGTCTTCAACTTGACATCTTCAACTTGTCTTGTCTGTTTTACTAGTTGAGATTTGTATGCTATATACATGAGGTTGTTTGGTGAGTACTGATTAAATGATTAATGCTACTGTTACTTGTCTTTGCCTGCATACTGATATTATGGATTAGAGATACACTGGTTATTTTGTCTGACAGTTGAAATGTGCATGTGTTTGAGTGAGCTGGTATTGATCTGTTGGGTTTAGGTATAGCATAATTTTTAAGAGGATGTAAAAAAATTTTTTAGGAATGGAGTACATTCTATATGTATTTTGGAACATGTATTTAAGTAATTGGTAAATTAGCTTTCTGGCTAATTCTGGCACATTGTATATTTATGTATTATTGATGTGCATGGTCCCTGTCAAATAAACCTGAAAATATATATATATATATATATAAATAACAATATAATCCGTTTGTGAACGGTCATTTTCTTTTACAGTGTTAGCTCATATAAACGGCATCATTACCAAATCGAGCAGTTAAATCAGAAGGGCACCTGCTCTCCACTTTGCACTCTCTGCATTATTTTCAACTTGACTCATCAAACTTCTTTTCCAGTTGCCTGTTTTAATTATTAGCGTTTAGCATCATTACTAAAATTTAATGTGCTCCAGATTAATTGTTCTGTGGCATTTACTTATGAAACCTATATTTTTCCAACAAATTGTAATAAAGGACATGCAGCTGTCCGGAGCAGAGCAGGGGAAGGAGTGCAGATCCATTAACCAAATCATTTATTAGCCTATAAAATCAAATGGTAATATTTAGCAAAACGGCCCTCGATGACAGCCAGCACGGTAGCTCTTTCATCACAGACAAGTTTTGGGGAAAGCTGAGAAGATGGCAAGATTGCCCCCTGTCTGCAGGATGTCTGCAATCTAATCTTCCGAATTATGATCTACGAATCTCTCTGAGAAAAAAAAAAACACAAAAGATTATGTCCTAATCACCCTTTTGGGTTTGAAACTTGAAACCAGACAACAGGAAACAACACGTCTGATCTTTGATTAGACAGCTGGGGAAACTTCCAACCAAATCTCTGCTCTCCACGAACACAGATTTCCATCCCCCATGATGGACTGCTCCCCGCGGCACACACACCTCCCATTTAATGTAAAACCGCCTATGACCAATTATGGTAATTCATTACATCTCCAATTAGGTTGTGGGATTTATGGCAAACTGGCCCCATAAAGAGCAGGATTTATGGAGCCTTTGAATGTCACCCAGAGGACAGAGGGTTGGCTCCATATCATTCTGCTCTGAGCCTCCAGCTCACTATATCATCAGCACAGGAGACAAAGACACTCCACCCGGCTTTGTTCAACCACAAATGCTACCCATCACTGTGGTCAAAACCAGAGTGCCAAAAATACTTTCCAAGAATGTTTAAAAAATGTTTGCATTAGGTTATGAAAACATTCTTTTTCTGAATTTTCTCTGAAGGTTTTTTGGTTTTGTTTATATCAACGTTAGCGAAAACATTAAAAGAATGATTCATTTTGCAAACATTATGGAAACGTTACATTTGAACATTCGAGCATTTAGAAACAAGCAGTAAGTAGTAGGTTAAAACAGGCTAGGAGAACATCCAACTAAACTTTTGATGAACAATTTATGAATGCTTTTGTGCTAACATTTTGAGAATGTAATTAGACCACAAAACTTTGAACGAATGTTGTATTAGACTTACTAGAATAACTTTGAACCTTGCCAGAATGGTTTCTTGTGCGCTATCTCTATCAACACATTATAGAGCTTTACCAGTGTTGAGTAGATTATTTACAAATTATAGTCCATTACTGATTACATGTTACAGTTAACTTGTTTTAAACCTATTGGGCCAAATTCAAAAGCATGGATTGCATTATTATTTACATGAAATTTACTTGGCCACTCTATATTGTGAGGCAAAGCTAAATGGTATGGCAATGATTTTGAGAATAATTTACTTCCCTTTTATGAACAATATCTATTTATATAATCCATAAAAGTAACTGTAATTTGATAAAGAACATTTAAAAATGTATTATTAAACATTAAATGTAATATGAAAATGTTATCCAATTGACACTTCTCAAAGGGCTTGATTGACAGGCGATTTGACCAATCATAACGCAGAATCCACTATCTTGCCCAACAAACAAATCAGACAGGAGAGTAGATTAACTGCAGTGGATTTCCACTTTGAAAAATTAGTAATGACTTTACATGGTTGAAATAAAATATGTTCTGATGTTCATTCATGTTTATTTCGTGCTTTGAACTGAAGCGTATTCAACGCAGTAAAGAGCCACAAAATGCTACTTATTGTCTGAACTTATTAAAAAAAAAAAAAGACAAATTTTAAAAGCTGAGACCTTGTTTCATATGAGAAGTAACATGATTTTGTCTTGTCTGTCGGCATGTTGTCAGTTTCCTCTCTGTTTCACAATGTATTTAAGGAGGGTGTGTTTTTGTGAAGGGTCAATTACGAGTACTCAATTTTGGAATCTGATTACATAATCCAGATTACATGTAGTCAGTTTTACTTTATAAAACTGTGATGCAAGTGTGACCTCATTAACCTAAGCTTTTAACTTCAAGCACGTGATCAATAGTGACCAGTCTATCTGAACCAGCTTATATAATCAATTCTTCAATATTCACAGTGCAGTCTGCAGATGCTTTCCACATACAGACCTGCCATCTGCACCTCCAGCTTTGATTTTCACGACTATCCTCTGTGGGTACAAAAGCACAGCGCTTGTAAACACTGACAGCCAGGCAGTCCTAAAATGTAAGGACCCTTTGTGCCCTTGGCCAGGCCTTGCTTTTCCTCTGAACATAGTCGTGTTCCCTGCAGCAGAGCCGCGGGAAGGCTGATTTGTTCCCTGGCTGGAGCTGACAGGAGCTGGAGATGTTGTTATGAGAAGGATCCAGCTTCTGTGTTTCAATCAGGCACACAGTGGGACAGCCCATCTGCTGCCGCAAACCTCCCAGCCGCTCAAAACAGGACCTGAATGGCAACGAGTGTTCTTTCAGTATTCTAGAGCATAACCTTCATCTTAACATTCTACTTTCATTTTGTAGCTATTTTGTTATACTTTTATATACTATAAGTTAAATAGTTTTACCTTTATGCTGACAGGACATCTTAAAAGAAAAGTTGACTCATTTACTCATCCTCATGCCTTTATAACCCTTTTTGACTTTCTTTCTTCTGCATGTGGAAAACAAAAGATATTTTGAAAAAAAAAAGGTATTTTTGTCAATCAACGCTGTTTTGGTGCAGTGTTATTTTAGCATTTAGTATTTATTATTATTTTTAATAAGCTTATATTTTTTATATTTTCAGCTTTCATTTAAATTTTAGTTTTATTAATTCTGCTGTGTACACTGTATTAGGTTTTTTACGTTTTAGATTTTGTAATATTTCATGATTTATACTCTTTGGTGTTCTTATTTGCAAACAAGAAAAAAAAAACAAATTCTCAACCTTTAAACAAAACACAAACTAAAAACTCATACATAAAATGGAGGCAAATTAGATATTAAATATAATTACAATATAAGTTTTAGTAATTTTACTACTTTAACTTAAACTTATTTTAATTTAGTTGCCAAGGCATAATTTCTATATATCTTTATTATTTTGCATCTAGTATTTAATTTTTTTTTATTTCAGCTTCATTTGAAATAATATATACATATATATATATATATATATATATATATATATATATATATATATATATATAATTTTTATTTTTAATTCACTTTAGTAAATTACAAAACTATTTGGTTTCCATTGATATTAATTGTATGGATAAAAAATTAAAGAACACTTCAAAATATCTTCATTTACGTTTTCCAAAAGAAATAAAGTCATAGAAGTTTGGAATGACACAAGGCTGAGTTAAAGATGACAGAATTTTCATTTTCATTATCCCTCAAAGTAAGGAAGTGGTGATTAAGCAAATCACAGAAAAGGAAATTCAACATCTGCACCAAAATCTTGTGCCGATTCTCATGCAGTTTGACCTCTTCTATGACATCACACACCTCTCGGTTTCAGCCGTCTGTGTGTATCTCTGTGGAGGAGATGGATGGTGCCCCTCCTCTCTCCACTTTGCTCTGAAACTGGTGGGAAATGTATAATGAATACTAATGAATCCCCACCTCCCTCGACAGGTGTCTTACCTCCACCCCTCTCACAGCTAACATCCTGTCCTCTCCTCTCTCCTTCCCTGACAGAGAAGAGAGGAGAGGAGTGAGCTGCAGACATGTGATGTGAATCTAACACACACGAGGCTCAATGGAAGCATCCTCTCCACCCTGAGCTCCTTCATTAGCGCTGATTCTTCAACAGACTGGACAAGTTTAATCAGGAAAGTCACAGCGTTCCAGATTTCACCATTCTAGTGAATTATCAGGAACACAGCTAAAGAGTAAAGAAACCGTATATCAGAAACAGCGTATGAATTTAGCATAGCGTATTGAACATAACATAAAAACTTTTTTCATTCTGCCATTTTTATTTATTTAGCTGAAATTTTATACATTAAACATGGTGCCAACATTTGACTGAAATTGTTCTATGCTGCTCAACTTTAAAACCAGGCCCAAGTCTAATTGTTTATCAACTGGTATGTAATACAGTGTTATGTAATAATCCAATTAAAATGTCTTTAGTATTTATTGTGTGAAGCTTCACTGAGCAAGTTAATATGCAAATAGAAACACTTCGTTTGGATACATCTTCTTGGCAGAGAAGGTAAGGCCTGACATGTGTTTTAATTAAGTTTCTCTCACTTCAGTGCCCAGATATCTGTGGATGTCGACGCAGCGGTCCATGAAGATACTATCCGATATGCCAAACAGTTCTCCTACAGCAGATAATTAATTCCGCGTCTGAATAACTGCTATTTGATTTGTTTGTTATGTTCTGCGTAAAAAGGTCAGAGATTTTGTTTCCCCATCAGTTCGTTACATACTGCAACATCGTGACTGTACGTCCAAACAGAACTTGTGGTCTGTGTAGAAACCTGTCTTGTGTTGTCTGTTGTGGAGGTATCAAACCAAGTCTCAAATAAAGACGTTCCACATCTGCTCTGAAATAGTTGGACGCTAAAGCTCACTACAGAGAACGTTATACGCTGCTGCCACCTGCTGGCTAGTATACAAACTGCAAAAAAAAAAAAAAAAAAAAAAAAGACTCCAGAACGTTTTGTGAACGCGCAAGCTTTATTTCAGACAGTTTTTACCTAAAGGTTTACATTCACTCAGTCAGCACGTAATAATTAAATAATTAGCAAAAATAAGCTTCACATCCTTCATGTATTTTACAATCACTTGTGCTTTTGAACTGCCAGTATAATTTTCATATCACACAGAATAATAGAAACACACAGTGGCTTGTGGAACATGAAGCTACAACAGCAGGACATCAGTTTTCCTGCAAAAGAACAAAAATATACAATTAAAACAAAAATGAAGCAGGATTTACTTGGAAATCATTTTCAATTAGAGACTTCAGGTACATTTTACAAATAGTAAAAAAAATATAAAACATGTATAACAGTGAATTAAAAACAGAATTTTGATGTAGAACGACTGTTTTTGTAAAACGGACTCCAAAAATAATTTAGAAGTTTTATTTACAACTCAAAAATATTGTAATATTGTAATAATATAGTGTATCAAATCTCTCTCTCTCTATACAGTATATATATATATATAATTTTTTTTTTTAAGAACAGCTTAGGTTTATCAGCTGTCATTCTAGGATCATTACTCACCTTAGACCATTTACAGCACATACAGTTCGAGAAGATACTCCTTAGGCACGATTCCGATGACCCCTTTCATCTCCCCCACCCACCAGCCAAACATGTCATACTCCTGAAAAAAAGAAAATAAAATATGATAGCAAACGCTCATTAAACTCACTCACTGTTGAGACCAATCAGTGCAGTGACACAATCAGCGAGGTCAAATCTCATAGATCAACGCTCAGGGGAATGAAATCTGTCAGTATATAGTTCCTTCACCTGCTCATCTTCAGGTTTTACTTCATTTTCTTCTCATACTGTCTCTATCCGTACATCCCTACCCCCCATTCTGTCTCCCTCCCAAACTCCTGTCTGTCTTTCCAAGGCCAATTCAAGGACACAAGGCCCATAGGACCTATAAACATTACACAAGTGAATGTGAACGGGCGATATATTTCGTATGAGGCACAACAGATCTGCGAGCCTGAGGACAGAGTCCTTTTCTTCCCGTACAGAGACAGATCAGCTCTTCTCCAGCTCATGGAAAAGATAACCATAAAGATAAGAAGCAGATAAGCTCCGTCCATCCGTCTCTCTTTCTTATTCCATAATTACAAACAGATCACACGGTACCATTCACTTCAAAGCCACTAAACCCTGCGTTTTCTCCACATCCAACATACTCTGTTTCTCACAGATGCCTTCTAAACTTTAGGGTTATACTGAGGCAGATCTATCAGGCCACGTCGTGCTTTCTTTCTGAAAGGAGAAAGGAGGGAAGCAGGGAGAGGAGACTGGATTGAACTGAACTAGGGACACACTTTAACCTCTGTAATAAACTCCATTTCCCAGCAGACCTTTGGAGAAGCTAGATACACTGGGGTCTGGGGACCCCCACTGAACTGCACGTGGGTGCTGGAGGGTTCTCAACATTTTACTAAATGTATTTTAGGGCTGTCAGCGTTAATGTGTGCATAATAAACAAATTTGGTAATATTTCTATTTCATCCTGCTTTCTTAACATGGTCAGAAATCAAGAGATTAATGCAATTATCTTTATTCTACTGCAGCGCTAGATTTTCACAGTTTCACAGGAAAGAAAATCTGAAAACAGTTTTGCTTAATAATAATTATAAGTTAGTAAATCAATTAATAAATAAATATGTAATTCAAATATATTGAATACAAAAAATTTTATTAGTATGTTAATTTCAGATACACTATCAACTTAATAAAAAGTATTATTTTAAAAGATATAACCAATTTAAAAATAAAAAATATAATATAAAAGACAATTATACACACTAATATTTAAGTTTTTTAATGTTTTTGAAAAAAGTCCAGTGCATGCAGGCTGCATTTATTTTATCATAAATAGTTAAAACAGTAATTTTGTGAAATATTATAACAATTAAAATACCCAATCATTCTAATAAGCTAATTTGGAGCTAAAAGTTTATTATTCTTATTATTATTATTATTATTATTAATGGTCAAAAAAGTTTATACGCTTGAAATACAGCTGCCTAATATTTAAGAAAGGGGTCCAGGCATTCATCTGGGAGTCCTTGGCATCAAAACATCATATCAAAAATCTAATAAAAAAATCCTATACTACTTTACAAAGGCAGAACACAGTGACACTTTTCGTCAAAATGAGTTATAACTGAAATGGGGTCTCTATGATCTGTCTATGTGATCAATATGTAAACAGTAAAGTAAAAACACCTCAATTACAGCTTTAGCTTTGGTGTAGTTCCCGTGCTTCGCCTTTGTAGGGCAGTATAGAGGACCTTAATGGGGCCCTCACTCATCACCAATCTGCAACCTCAGCTCTGCATGTTTTTGAAGGTTCCCACATAAGCACTCATTTGTTGTACTTAAAAAGTACGGTCAGCTACATTGAAACCCCCGAAACATCTCAATCCAGTGTACTCTAAATGACATTTATAGCTTTTTTTCTCTCTGACATTCAAGTCTTTGATCTCTCTAAAGCTGACAAGACACTCACTCACTGTTCATCACCACACAGTCAGAGAAAAAGATCTCTCTCTGTATGGTTCAGAAAGAGCAATGAGGTTCGACTCATACCCCATCTGAAGTTAAATATGAAGTTTGTGGTCCCCTACTTGACCCCGGCAGCCTAAGTGATTCCTGCTGTATAATGTATAGTGCTCAGCTCCGGCCAGCAAACCTCTTACTGCCTGCGTGCAAGTATCCGTCTATAAAACACAGGTCTGGTTATGCAGCTGCTGACAGATGCCGCAGACACACACACTGTAATGGAAAGCGTCTCTGTCCTCAGTGTCCTCCTCATAAGACTAAAAAGAAAAACCTGGCTGAAAGACCACAGATTTCAATAAATCTTTTGTTATCTTTAAAGCTTAGATTTGCAAATATAATTTAGAATATATTTCATGTATATGTTCTGATGAAGTCAGGACTGTAGATCAGGTGTTTGTTAAGCTGCTTGTTTTTTAGACCTAACAGAAGCTGGGAGCATTGGTATATTAAATTATTTGATTCCAGAAATGTCAAGACCTATATGTTCTTCAAGAAAAATTATTTAATAAATTAAAATTCAATTCATACATTGATTTTGTGTTGTTTTACTGGGAACCACTGTGCTAAAAATATACATTTGAATGATAATTATTTGTAAATAATTAATATTTAATTAATTAATATTTTCTTTATGATGCTTAATAATTAATACATTTGAATTAATAATTTGAAGAAAAAAATTAATAAAAAAAGATAAAATCTTTTATACAATATTTTACATATGTATACATGTATATACAATTTATTTAAATACAATTATATTTAAATACTATCATACTATTTTTTCACATAGCATAAATTAGTCTCAATATATATATATATATATATATATATATATAGCATCCTTTGCAAAAATGATATTCATCATATTTGAGAGCATTTGGCATTAAAATATTTGAAATCCTCCACACTATATAACAGCCAAATTATGCAAGTTATATGAAAGTGACTTGTTAAAAGTATTAATTTTTGATTCTGTCTTTAAAATACAGATGAAAGCAAAATGTGTTAATGTCCAAGATTCACACACCACAGGCCGCCAAATAGAGGGCAGTTGTCCAGGCTGTGTGAAACAAGACAGGAAGTGCACATGTGAAGGGGTGAAGCGGAAGCTTCCTGTAGCGGTCCTTTGATACAGACACACCTCATTGACAGGAGAGCGCCACGTGCCGTGTGTGCGTGTATGTGTGCGTCCAAGAGGGTCGGATTAGGAGGTGAGGGTGACAAATAAGTCTGCAACAGGAAAGCAATGCAGACCTCACACTCCTCCTACATGCCCACACACAACTATTCAGCACCTATCTAAGGAAGCCGACATGTAAGGTCACACAGACTTCCTAATTTAGCATTTAGCAGACTAAAGTGACCTTTGAAATATCTTGAAGTAAGGTGAATAATTTAAATCCTGCATGATTAAAATTTGCATATTATGCCACTGAAATGGTGTGGGTCTTTGAGGTTTACAATGTTTCTGGACCCCAGACGGACCATGTGACACACTATTTTGTCCAAGCATCATTTACAGCACACACTGGCCTGCTTTGAAAGGAAGAGAGTGTGGTGTGTGTGTGATTTAGGGCCCTGACACCTCCCCCTGGTCTGATGGTCAATACCCTTTCAGAGCCGCTGAGGGTCTGGACAGGGGGGTAAATGGAGTGGGGGGTGGGGGGTGGATGTGTTAGACTTGCAGCTGCTGCATGGCCAAGGGGAAGGAGGCCACTAATAGCCCCACTGGCTTGTTCCCCAGACTGCTCTGAATGGCCTGTGAGCCACAGCTGGACACTAAACCCACACCGGCTTTACGGTCATCCACAAGCCTGGCTGAAGGAAGGGGGAAGGGGCTGCGCTACAAAAGAGCGCCTGCAATACTCATGGTAAACCAAGCCATGCAGTACCCATAAAATGGCACAAATACGACACCGCATCATTGGACTGTGTCAAGCAGGTCTTTCCCAGCCTCGTTTGGCAATATCCAGGGTTTAGGCTTATCTCTTTTATGCAGTGCAATACATTTTTATGCACATTTCATAAAAATGGGATTTAATGGAGTGGGATATTTATATAAAAAGTGCCCTGTGCCCTTTTTTTAAAGTTTTAATTTGTAAAGAGACATTGCTATTTACAATTTCAATTCCATTCCAACCAACCTGAATCAGACTGCCTTAGAAGATATTAATTAAAAAGTTACAATCAATAAAAAATAAACAAATAAATAAAGAACATATATGAAATATACATTCATATACACACACACACACACACACACAAAGAAGCCTTAATGGATTCTTTAAAGAAATAAAAACCCAAACAACATAAGCATGTCTTTCAAAAGGCTAATTTTAATTTGGTCAAAATGCCGCCGCTCTCATTCTCGCCACTAGATGGCAGACTTGTTCTGAAAAACGCTGTCACCCCTGGATCCCATTCAGACCATATTCTGTCATTTTCTGACAGCCTGCTGACTTTCAACAGAATGAGATAATTTCCCCATTGGCATGCTTTATATATCCATTACAAATTATGGATTTTTAGCTACTGGTGAAATTGGGATGTCATCTCTATTTCTCCTGAAGATACATTATCTTGCTGCTGCACATTTCTGTGTCTCTAGTAAAATGAATAGAAATAAATTGAGTAGAATTATGGAAAGCTGTATTCAGCAGTTCTTTGTGTCAGCTTCTTTCCTGTGTAATCACTCCTGGAGACCTAAACTTTCACCATTACTTAATGGATCACATTAGATGACATCAGGTATAGGCATTGCTAGCCTTTATTTAAGAGGGTTTTATCTGAGCCCTCCTAAAAAGCTCAGATGAAGCTGTCAGGTCACTTGAAATCCTTATGTTTGCTGAAAATAGATGCGGCAGAAAGACATCAGAGATTATTTGAATATGAATCCTCTATTTACTATTTGTCGTTAAACAACAAAAACAACAATCCATTCAAGAACTTTGGTTTAATCCTTAGTTAACCTTTCTCAATATATGAAGTAAAAAATTAAATGAAATTGTTTCACTGCTTAATGTTTTTTTTTTAATTTGTCTACAAAACCAAAGACAATCAACAAGCAGAAAACAACAAAACAGTAAGAGATATCTCTGAGATGACCCCTGCAGATCTTTATTACTTGTGTGTCAAGGTCAGTAATCACATAGTTTAACTTTTTAAGATAAGGCAAGGTTAGTTCAGGTTGTATAATTTCATGTGTTGCAACTCCTAGAAACCTTGAAATGTATATAATCAAATATTACCTTAAAAACGTTTTAATATGAAAATCTGGAATCTTTTATCTAAATTAAAAGTTGTCCAAATTAAGTTCTTATAAATGAATATTACTAATCAAAAATTACGTTTAACACAAACACGATTAAGCTTTCCAGTTCTCTCTCTGAAGGGCAACGGCGCTAAGTAGACAAACCGCAAGATACCGAGTTAGTTTCTGGGAACGGAGCAGCCTGACCTGTTTTAAGTAGCCCTGAGAGGTATCGAGCTAATTCTGTTAGCCAGGTACAAACCCCACGGGCACTTCCCAGATCTGCACAGCCGGCCTAAGCATCGGAGCTGACAGGTACGGGAAGTTTTTAACCAAGCGCCCTTCTCCGCAGCACCTGGTCCGAATAGAGAGGTGGATTCAGCGTTTCCTGAGAACACAGACTACCATTACAGCCCTAAATAGTGACTGGCTGAGATGTGTATATGCTAAAGGTCTGCTTACGGTTGCCCTCACTGAACATGGCATTGAGCCGTCTTCCAATGCTGAAATACCCACACACAAATCAGCTCTGAGACGCACACACGCGCTGAGCAGACGTGGAGAGAGGTGACAGAATGCCACTGGCTGCCAGACTGCTCTGCTCAGGGCCAAGAGCACTAAAATGGTTTCCGTTGTGACAAGACTAATCCCATCACCGTGCGCAGGGAGAGGGTTTACTTCACTTCCACACTCAGGAACGCCGCTGGCGCAAAAAAACAGGCCCAAAACTAACCTTTCTGCATCTGACTCAAATGTGTTATCCAGACTTCACAGTGTATTTATTTAACTGAATGTTTTTGCAAATTCATCTTTTCCTGCTGACGTCCGAGAGGGCAGGGTAATAAACATTACCTCATGCTGTATTATTTCTGTCCTCCATCACGTGGGTTGTGACAACCGCGACAAATCTGGAAGTTTCCAGGCCGTGGCTTCCGTCTTACCTTGCTGAGGATGTAGATGGTGTCTCCTCGCTTGAAGGAGAGCTCATCGGGTTGCTCTCCAGCACAATCCCACAAGCCCTGGAAGTAGTTGGCGTAGTCTGTGCCCTTGTTCGCTGCTGCAGGGGAAAGAACAGAAGATCACTTAAATAGAAGATCATTTAAAAACGGAATTGAATCATTAAAGAAAGAATAGAGCTTTTATGATGGCATTTCATGCTTTTAAAGGTGTCGTTCTGAACTCAGTACACTCTTTACATATGCATCACACAATGTTTATGACGGGCTGTAAAAATAGGGATGTTAGGTTGCTGGTTTGGTCTCTGAACATCTCCCTCTCTATGTATGTACACTATCATTAAAACTGTGAGATATTATTGAATGAAGTATCTTATGCTCACCAAGTCCGCATTTATTTGATAAAAAATACACACTACACCACACCACAATTTAATGATAACAATGTGTACAGTTTTCTGATGTAATATCTTTTCAAATGTACTTTATTCCTTGTGATGGCAAGGCTGTATTTTCAGTATCATTACTAAAGTCTTCAGTGTCACATGATCCTTCCGGAAATCATTCTAATATGCTTGGTGCTCAAGAAACATTTGTTTTTATTATAAATGTTGAACAGCTGTGCTTCTTAATCATTTTGTGGAAACTGTGATTGATACTTTGCTGTAAAGAAATTTCCAAAGAACAACATTTATTTGAAATAGAAATCTTTTATAACATTATAATGTCTTTACTGTCACTCTGGATCAATTTAATGCATTTTTGCAGAAAAAAAAAGTGTGTTTAATTTCCACCGATTATTGTTTGATTTCAAAAAATGTTTTGCAAGGGCCTGGCCTGGGACCATAGTGGCACCCCTGGGTTCTTGGCTGAAGACCCCATTGTTGTTCTGGCTGAGAAAGATCCACTAGTGGGCAGCAGAGAGTATAAATAGCTGAACTGAGGCTCTTGCCAGTTGAGCTCTATACTAATGAACTATCTAATGAAAGACTCTTCACTGTTGTAACTTGTATTACAAGCCACATTTGTTTTAAGCCTTTTTTATATATATATAAAGCTTTTGATTTTTTTTTATCATCTTAAGAAAAATTTCAGTCCCTTTCAAAAGAACATTCAACAAAACATCTAAAAATCTCAACAAAACCAAAAAAATGTTCTTGGGTTTATATTTAACCTGCACTTGCTCTCGGTTTAGAGCATTATTCATTCATATCTACAATATATATTTATTAATCTACATTGTTTACCCAAAGGCAGCACCATGAGTGGGTGTTTAGTAAAACTGCTTTCATATAAATAAATAACAAAATACCCCTAAAGGTAAATATCGTTCAACAGACATTATTGCTGGCAGATTCCCAGCTATGCTGATTTGGCAGATTATTCCAATTATTTTCTAAATATAATCTTACCCACTGCTGCTTTAAGGTTTATTCAGGGCTGCCTCCTAAAAACAACCAGGCATTAGTATTACACCTGCTGCACCGGTCTGGAATCAGCATTATTGCATTCACTTACAGGATTTTAAAACATGATTCAAAACAGTCCTGAATGGTGACAGCAAACACTAATAAGGGAAATTCATTGGACAATCTTGCTTTCCCGAATCTGTGAAGCTTGTATTATTCCCCACCATTATGGCTCTCGCTAGTGCTCTAGCTGGCCTCCTCCTCTGAGCATCTGTCACGAGATCCTGCCTCAGCCATCGCTTCTGTCAGCAGGACTTCCTGTGCTGTGAGCCTGGAGCAGAGGGCCATGGTGGGCCACAGTGCACCGATGGAGTCAGCTTCCTGCCAGAGCCTACCAACCCCTGCCCAGTGCCCAGCACCCGGCAGGATACATGCCTCCCCACACAGGCACAGAAAAACCAATATAGCTTTTTAAAATAATAACTGAGATGATGGCGAGAGCATTGCTGAGCAATTGTCTAACCGATAAACACAAATCTGTTAAATTAAGTATCATTACAAATAATAAAATGTGCAAAAATACAGCAAATGCCAGGTCTCTTCCTGAAGGCCAGACTAACATCCTACTTCTGTCATCATCAGTGTGACTTCACCAGCTAACCTCCCATATCCATATGTAATTGCAATATCCACTGCTTCTCTTCCACATTCTATCTTTTGCTGTCATTTCAAGACCTCATCCCTCCTATATTTGCCCTTTTAAGATGAAAAAAAAAAAGTTGGACAGACAAATGTTAGTCACCCAGGCAGACCGGGGAGTTTGTGTGGTGTTATGGGACAGCAGAGCAGGTAGGGGATGGACTGGCCTGGTGACCTGGTGGTAATTACCTGTCACAGGGGTAGATGGTGGGGGTTTGCTGGCCAGGGTCACTGCTGGTTTAACAGGTTGGGGTGTATCTTCCTCTGAGAGGGAGAGAATAGATGTGCCAGTCAGAGCGGAGAACGATACAAAAAAATATTCATTTCTGTAGCCATTTTCCACCACATACTGTACATAGAGGAACCACCCTCAGGAGATTTTACAAGACTGTAACTGTTTATTAACATCAGAAGTGAATAAATAACAATAAAATACTTAAAGTTGCAGTCCGTAATTTTTTTGTGTTCAAAATCTATATAATAAGCGAGTACACCATGAATCCACTTTCCAAACTTTGTTTTTGGCTTGTCCTGAATCACTAAGGTACACCTTTAATAAGTGTTTATATTCTGACTATTTTAGACTGGTTCGGGTAGGTACCGCTGCGAAGTAGTCCAGTGAATGCGTGATTTGTCGTAGACATAAACAGAGACAAGTAGCTCCTGCTACAATCTTCTTCCGCAAGACACCTGCAATTCTGTTTATTAACCACTAGAGCGCCAAAAGCTACAGACTGCAGCTTTAAAATTAAATCTAATTAAAATTCTTCAGCATCCCCACAACCCTACATAGGAATATAATAGAATATGAAACTATGAGACAAATAAACCAAAAAATAAGAAATTGAGGTGCAAACCTGGGAGTTCTTCGTAAATGTCATCATCAATAGGTTCAGGATGGTTGGTTGGTTGATTCATAGATAAACAGTCATCATACTCTTCATCCATTTCATCTACAGGAATGACTCCACCCATGTCTGATAGTGAAAACACATGCAAAACATGATGCATTTGTTCATAAGACACCCACTGAGCCAAGTTTAGAGAGCGGCAGTGTTTTTCTGATGTACAGTCCTACCTTTGATTAGAAAGTCAACGTGCTCCACCCACTCTTTTGCATCTTTCTCGGATGCAGCACAGAACTTCAGCAAAAAGGTATTGTGAGTGATAATGATCGGAGGATATGAATAAACACTGCATGTTATGAGAGGTGACCAACCTGATATACACGCTTGTCTGGAGCAGAGACCTCAAAGCAGCAATCTCGCTTTGCATCTTTCCGCAGGGTGTTGTTCAATTTGACTGTGTAGCCGACAATATTAAACTCTCCCTTCTGCTGTTTATCTAGTGAAGATTAGGAAATGATCCAATTTCAGAAAAAAAAAAGAGTACTACATTAATTGGTGACAACAAAAACAGTAGATTTCCCACCTTTCTCACTGCCATAGTAGTAGAATATGTTGTTGCTTAAAGCACACCATCTCTTCTGCCATTCATTGCCAAAGAAGCTGTGATCTATAAGAAGTCGAAAAGAGGTTATTTATTTATTAATTTGTATTCTTCTTTTGAGCAACTTCTCATGAGCAAGTTTGTGAATGCAGTAACCTACCCTTTCTGCGTTTCTCCAGGTAGCCACTCTTTAAAACGGACTGAAGGTCCTGAGCTGCCACGGGAGGATACTGTTGAACTCCTGATTTTAACAAACAGAAAATGATTCATGATGAGCATTGCTAACTCTGCTGGTGAAGAATCCACAAAGAGGAGCACCTGCCTTCACAACAAATTAGCTAAATACATTTGCTCAAGGCAGCCAGAAAGCTAATTCCATGCCTTTAGGTTTAAAAATCAAAGGTCGATGTCAAGCGAGAGTAAAGTTAGCAGAGATTCAAGTCTGGATAGAGTTTCATGCACCGATCTGTCAGGTACAGCAGTATGTGAAACAGATGCATGGTCTGTTTTCAAAGCAAAACTCCGCTCTCGTTTACACTGCCCTCCCTTCTCTTGTGTACACACTACCGTTGCATTGCTGAATGAGTGTGAGTGAGCGGAGCAGTGTTATGAATGACACAGGCAATTGTGGAATGTTTGCAATTATGTATAAAGTGCTGTCAAGGGAGCATGACACACGCCGACTGCGAAAAGCAAACTGAACACCCTCAGAGTTGGAGCGGATTTCTCTTAAATCAAGTCGAAAATGTCTGGTAGAAGCACTAGCAAAGAAATCATAAATCATGCTGTCTTTTTGAGCAAACACTGGCAAAACAATTAAAAAAACATGACATTTTGGAAAATACGAACTCGTTGGCGCAGAGTATTTCTTTAATTATTGCATCTTCCTCAGTGAAAATTTTACATAAATAATACAATTGTAAGAAATTTGTGTATACACTACTGTTTACAGATTTTAAAAAAATAAGAAGATTTTGATATTCAGCAAGGCTGCATTTATCTAATCAAAAAGTGAAAAAGTAACCAGGCAAAAATGGCAATATTGAGAAACATTATAACAATTTTCAACGGCTGTTTTTCTATTTTAATAAAAGTCATTTTTTCTTGATGACAAGGAAGCTCCATTTTCAACCCTTGAAATAATTGTATTATGCTAATTGGGAAATAATCTTAATGAAGAGTGGAAATTGAGATACAGTGTTCTTTGATGAATACAAAGTTTAAAGAACGGCATTTATTTGAAATAGAAATCTTTTGTAGCATCATAAATGTCTTCACTGTCATTTCTGATCAATCTGTCCTTGATCAATAAAAGAGTCAGTTTCTTCAAAAAAATCATAGTGAGCCCTAGCATTTGAATGGTAATTTTACACAAACTGTATATTATGACTAAAATTGTGTACTATGAACTCCCTTTAAATGATCTTTATATCTGTTACAATGCTAACTTCAAAAGTAGTGAATGTGGTTGCAAAAGGCTGTAAATAAACAGTGACAAAATGTTTCACCTTCCGCTATAAAATGAGCTTCCTCTGAATGCGCTGAATATATAAATAGAGTGAAAACTCAAAGCACTCTCAACAAATACAGCCTGAGATGTGTCTGTTTAAAAAATTAAATGACAAACTCCCTGTCTTTAAACAAATAGTGGCATTATGGTTGCACAAACTCATAACTTCACTTGCTTCAGTACATCTGTCCAGAATAAATAGTTTCAAAGAACTTTTTGGTCAATCTCCAAATGCTGTTTTGATTCGCCTAGGCTCCGCAGTGCAGGCTTCAATCCCATCTTGGAGCTAAACAGCTGTTCTCTCTGGCAAGCACAGGGCAAAAGGACCTATAAAACACATGACTGCACTACCGCAGTAAACCTCATCCTACCATATATACATACACACAAACCACTCTCAGCCTGCATCCTATCCTCCTGATTCTGTATGTTACTGAATGCAATAATCAGATATGAATGCATGATTCGAGAAGAGTCAGATGAACTGGATTTCCTTGGATGTAAATTCTACCAGTAGCATTCATTTAGCAGACGCTAATAAAACAGAAGCCTGAATTGACATTGGCTGTGGGCGGCATTGTCTGGGCTGCAGACCATAAACCATTTGCTCAGAGACAAAAGAGAGCTAAACCCTTGACGTCTGTGCCTTCAAACTGTTCCTGAGCCTGTTGCTGGGTTACATCAGTCTTTCAACCACCTCATTCAGCTTTTGTGTTCTTCTACCACTACTAAAAAAATCCTAGACAGGACATGACAAAGGACTGCCACAATGATACTGTGTTATGACAGCTGAGGCTGCAGAAAAGATGATAAGTGATTCATTCACAAGCGGAGAGAGAAATGCTTTTTGTTTCTTAATTTATGTGAGTTCTGTACATGCAGCCCGTGTACAGAATAGATTGCAGTGATTCTTTCATAATACTCACAATTAAAAACTTTCTTTTTACTTCCTGGAGAGAATTCAAGGGTACAGAACAATGTCACATGACATTCCTGTCTCACAAGTTCTCCTAAAACAAGTGCAGATGCTCCATGCATCTCTTCTCTGGAAACACTTTTACATAAATCACACAATTTTCCACTCACCATCATAAGCGCTTTCCTCATCTCTTTCGTTCTGCTCGGACTGCAGTGATCCTCCGTCGTTAGTGTCTGCTTCATCAGGCTCTGGAAGCTCTTCATCTCCTACACAACAGAGTCTTCATCAGCATTCTCAAAAAGGCCACATTTTCAAACCTCCACCAGAAAGACACATTAAGACTGTCTAATTCAGATAAAATGTAAGCAGATATGATATCTGACAGTGCAGGAATTTGGACATGGTGCCTTTGATTGGCACTTGCTTTGCAGAGATTTGGAACATGAAAATATTCTTCAAATATACTCCGGCCTTTCAAGATGTAGACAAGTTTGCTTCTTAAACTTAATGGATTTGGGAAAAAATTAGCATTACATCACTTGCTCACCAATGGATGTGAATGGGTGACATCAGAATGAGAGTTCAAGCTGATATAAACATCGCAATAATCCACACAATGTCAGTATTTTATTTAATGCCTGAAACAAATCCATCATAAAGTCATTTTAACTATAAATTGTCGCTTCTGGTCAAAATACTCCATTATAGTCTATTTTCTCCAGTGAGTCCATCTCCTGTTGTTCTCTCACATCCAAATCCACCAACATATTTGTTTAGAACGGTTTTGGATTGTTTTCACTAATAAAAGTGACTGATCTGTTCATATTTCCCTCCTTATTCAGACAAGATGGCTTTTCCACTGGAGTAAGCAATATTATGGATAGTATAACTAAACCAAAGTGATAAGTATACAAATAAATAAATAAATTAGTTTTTAAAAGATGGATTTGTTTGTTTAAAACATGCAGATTCACAAGACGTTAACTGATGGACTGGTGTCAGTTTCTTGTGGATTATTGTTATGTTTTCATCAGCTGTTTGGACTCTCATTCTAACGGCACCCATTCACTGCAGAGGATCCATTGGTGACCAAGTGATTTAAGACTAAACTTCTCCAAATCTGTTCCAAATATATATATATATATATATATATATATATATATATATATATATATATATTTTATAACTATTCCTTTAATAGTTATGCATATGCAGATGTTTGTGGCATCATGTTGATTTTGAGCAAATAACTTCCTGTCCCAAACTGTGATATTGTGGTAATAGTGCCGCTGTAAAGTGCCAAACCAAACGCAGTCCTCTAGCCACATCTCACACTTAAATCTGTAGTAGGAAACACGAAACTGATCTGTGAACAGCTACATGGTGTCTTAAAGGTTATTTTTAAAGCACTTTTTTCATGTGTTCCCATCAGAAGAGAAACCGTGTATGTTATGTGTATTATATATATACATATATATATGTCATGCAAAGATGTTTACATATGAATAGTTGAAGGGTTGTCAAATTCAAATCCTGGAGGGCCGGAGCCCTACAGAGTTTTGTTTCAACCCTGCTCCAACACACATACCATGTATCTTTCAAATACAAAAGCCTGATTAGTTGGATCAGGTGTGCTGAATTAGGGTTGAATCTAAACTCTGCAGGGCTGTGCCCTCCAGGAATTGAGTTTTGACACCCCTGGCCTACAACAGGGGAAGTACTAGTTTACTTCACCATGCTTCAACTTTAGCCCCTCCCCCAGACACATGCACAGACCACAAACATCATCAAAACTTACGTTTGTCCTTGAAATCTTGTGAGTAGCTGAAACACAAATAATTTGGATTTGTTGAATACTTCAGCATAGAGTCACAAACATATCATGTAGTAGCTTTTGCAGGAATACATTTCGTCGTACCTCGATTTCACATCTTTAATGCGCTTGATAAAGGCATCCTTTTTCTCTTTTGCTTTCTTGCTCAGATTCTCCCCTTTAAGGACATCGGTTAAATAAGTTTCCAGATCTGAAAACAGACACTGTTTTATGAGCATAGCTCTTTTTTTCCACCTTCATTAATTCCTCAATCCAAGTATCCTAGGTTTATGCAAACAGGTGCATGTTTGAGGAACATAGCTCTCGACTATTCCAAACTAATGACACTAATGACACTTTACTGGCAAGGCTATCCCTGCTGGAAAGTACATCAACTGGTCTTTGGCCAGAAACAACTAACGTTACATCAAACGTTTTGTTTTTTGGTAACAGCTATTCAGCCAGCTATAACAACCTTGCTCCATCTAATTTAGCTTGTTATCTGGCAACTATCTACCGTGTTCAAACATCGCAAGCATTAAGCTTGAGTCTTCCACAGGTATGTAAGGGCTCAAACTTAAAAAAAATAAATAAATACTAACTGCACTAAATAAATAAATAAATAAATATAAATTTTGTCTGCAGTTGAATCTTAGCATCATAAACTCTCATAAAACGTCATACCTATCGTTGATTTAGTAATTAAAACAACACGTTAAAGCAAAAAACATATATTCGGACCCTGCCTAAAAAAGTAAACAAAAGACCACTTTATGCTCTGAGTTAAAGGGAAATATTCTCAACGTCTGTCGGTAAACTAAACTTCCTTTGCCAGCCAAGTACGAACAGAAATGTAGAGTTTACAACTGAAGACCCAAAAAAAAACTATAATATTCTGACTGCGCTCGAGACCTAAGCGTTCGCTTCATCAACTGTTGTGTTAACAAATATTGCGATAGTACCTGAAATAAGTGTCGCCAAGTCTTCCGGGATGGACCTCATTGTGATAAGCCGCTTGACCCAGTAAGATAGCCTTCGAAACACGGAAGTTACAAGTGGACTATGAAATACGGAAGAAGCAAATAGCCTACCCTAGAGGAACCACTATTCAAATTAGACACTGTTATTCATAACGCCTGCTCCAGTAGAAACTACATTTAACTAGAGTGCTCACCCCAAACAGTGGGGAAACACACGTTTCCTCATCCAGCTTTACGTGCACGATTTGACAGGAATGATACACTTTGCATAAGTTATTCATTTTATTGCATTATTCGTTGAATTTACTTTCACCGTGATGAATATTTACTTGTTTAATGTTTTTTATTTGCATGAGAGAGGAAAAGAATACACGGGAAAGATACAGCATGCCCATATGATCTAATCTAATCTGAATCTTCAAGATTTAAGAAGCTTCACTACTTCCAAAGAGGCAATCCTCTGATACAAACTTTGGTAAGTAACTACTGAAGGTCCTGTTTTTTTATTTTATTAAATGTTTTTGCCCTCCGTACCTTGCCCTCTGTACCACTGCTGGTGCATTAGAGGGTTTTAGTGAGATGATCTAAGGACCTTTCGGCCCTTTTAGATGGGCCTGCTGTTTGGAGTGGGGCCCACTTATACTGAGGAGGGAGACAGGTGAAGAATGGGGGTGATGCACAGCTTTCATAGGAAAACACATAGCTATCCATCTCCATCTGGCTCTGTGTGCTCTCTCTGTGCTCCTCTGCTGTTTCATAGTGATTACTGCAGAGAACAGATCCCTGCCAGGAGACCTGCACTCTGTCACCTTCTCAAAATACCTCTCCTAGAAAATGATAAGGAGTGGAATTTGCTTTTTGAGTCCAAAATATTTTTTAAAGGAATACGGCAAGTTATTTTTGTACATTATAATTAGATCCATATTTTGTGAACAAGCCTTGCTGTGCTAAATCTATGAACGTAAGCAAATACAGCTATTAATAGGAATGACTTAATGAAACAATAAAAGGCTCATTTTACTTTATAAAAGTAATGGCTGATATTCAGCGCTGACATCCTGCCTGCTTGTTCGCTCGGCTTGAGCACTGCTTGAACCTCATTTGACCTGGCCACAGATCCATCTGGTGTGGAGGGGGAAAGAGAGGTGAAGTGCCCTTTGACCTTTTGAAGGAGAGCGGAGCAGCTCCATATCTCATGCTCCTCAGCCGAGTCTGTTTGATCT
Organism: Carassius auratus; assembly: GCF_003368295.1. NCBI lineage: Eukaryota > Metazoa > Chordata > Actinopteri > Cypriniformes > Cyprinidae > Carassius > Carassius auratus. The sequence continues at coordinate 15,035,263 of NC_039258.1, forward strand.
GGACTCACCTCAGTTCACACGTCTCAGCTTCTGGCCCCAGCCCACAAAAGGAGGAATGTGTGTGAGTGTTTAAATGCAGTTTTACATCAGTATCACAATAACCAGTGATCATCATCTTTATTAGATTAGACATATTGTACTTCTTTTCATCCCAGAGTTTTAGTATTATACTGTCATGCTTGTGCATATGACTGCCATATCCTGAATCATTCCTTTTTTCTTGCAAGCCTTGTGACTTGAACCTGTAACCTTTTCCTTTGCTTTGGTTTTGTTTCAGAGAGCTGGTTAAGAAGAATTGCTTTGTTGGCCCAAAACAATATTGAAATGTAAGGTTTATGGCAGCCACGTGAAGACATATTAGACTTGAAAACATACCTGAGATGGGTGAGGTCACCGGCAAATACTATGACATGTGACAGGTAAGTCATATCTGAATCAGACCACCTGAACAGCCTCCGAACATGAAGGAGGAACATCTGAGGGCACGCTCTTGCCACTGTAATTCACACTGCCTGCAGGGTGCAGGGCTATCTGTGAAGTTCAACTTTGTGATTGATGAGATGGTGTTTTTGCCCCTTGGCCTTTGAGGGATTAGGCTGCTCAGGTGTTGTTTTTAAAAGACTTAGAATTAGCTTACATTTAAACATTTAAACTGTCTTTTGACACCACTTTCACCACCTGTTTCTGGAGAGAGAGAAGAAAAAAGTCTGGGCTCCCTTAGATTGAACCTTGAGTTTACGTTTAATGGCAACAAAAGAATGCATCAGTCATAAGTCACCTCAGAAATGCAGGGAGTTGGTTCTTTGATTCTTAATTACTGTAGATATATTCATGAGGCTTTTGCAGTGTTTATGAGTGAACCTGTGCCTGTCATTTGATTTAACATTGCATAGTGAAGTCTCGGTTGCAGCAGCAGGAGGAGAAACACTTTATGTTGAAAAGAGATGTTTAGGAAGCAGACCACGTAAGTGCAACTAGAAGAAGAATAATTGCATACCTCAGGAATTCCATAAACGTGATCTATGAGATAATATCATGCTTCATAGAGCTAATTTGTTCATTTGTATTCTGTGGCGTTGCTGTGGTTGGCCTTCTACTCGAGCCATTCTGTTTGATTCAGATCCTATGGTTTGAACCCTTAAAGGGATATTTCTCTCAAAAATGAAAATTCTGTCATATTTATGCACCCTCGTGCCATTCCACACCCTAAAGACTTTTTTTGTCAATACAATGAAAATTTAGTGGAGCCCTAAACAACACCCAACATTTTTCCAGATATCTTCTTTTGTTTTTCACAAAAGAGAATCAGTACAAGTGAGTGGGTAAATGATAACCAATTGTAATTTTTGAGTGGAGAATTCCTAACTACATTAATGCACACTTAAAATTCATATGTTTTTTAAATTCATATTATAAGATTAGCATTTTCATGCATCTTGCAGTTTATATTTAGTGTTTCTGCTCTAATTTCACTCTACCCTCAGAATATCTGCATGAAGCCCACCTGCATAGGAATGACAAAAGGGACCACCAAGATTAAATGCAAGGTTTCCATGGAAACCAGTTGAAGGCTGGCTGCACTGAGTTTAAATGCCTGCATACAGACTGAGTGGGCTAACATTGCATACACTCTAAAAAACGCTGGGTTGTTTTTTCAACCCAACTGCTGGGTTGAGGCCGTTTGATAGGACTTTGGGATGTTTTAACCCAAGTTTGGGTTGAAAATAACTTTCTTTTTTAACCCAGCGGGGTGGGTTGAGGACGCGGACGTGAAGGAGAGCACGCACGTCACGTCAAAATCGTACGTCTCCAGTGCGAGCAGCCGCCATTTTCTCAGCGTGATAGAAGCGAGAAGCGAGTGAAAGACTATGGTAAGTAACGTTAAATATTCAAAATGTAAAGTTATCTTTTATTGTTTACCCGGTTGTATGAAAGGCGGAAGGTTTTATGAAAGGCGGAAACAAAGGAGCGTAACGTTCTATACGTTATATATAAAAAAAAACGGACGCGGTTTTCGCCTCGGACACGGAGGTCTTAACTGCCTCATGTAACGTTACTGAACGGAGGATGTACTTTTAATATAACGTCTGTGAATGTATTTTGTCATATTTACATAAGATTTTACATTATCTGTTCTCTTTGAGGCGTTAACAGACGGTTATGGTCACGGTTACGCTCATGTGAATTTGTCTTTTTTTTTCGCGGTTAAACTGAATGTATGTTTGTCTCCTTAAGGAAACGGCATTGTGTAGTAAAGACTAGCATAATTATTTAGAGGCTGTTGAAGTGGTAACTGTTAAAAGTATGTTTTACATGTAATATTTCAGACTTGTCCAGCTCCTATCTTCATTGTCCTCGCGCTGAGAGTTAAAGACACAGAACGACAGAAGCTGTTTGTGTGAGGAGTCACAGACCTGTGTGAGGATGAGGAGGAGGTGTTCTTCTGAAGAGAGGGACAGACGGTTTAAGGAGAGTAAACTTCAGAATAACATCGTTATCTTTATTTTTACTAAGACTAAAATAATGTGTGTGTTTTTTTTAGATGTTGAAATCCAGAGACAAGATAACTTCATTCTTTTGAGACTGATGTGAGTTAAATTATTATTACTTTTTTTTTAGAAAATTAATGTTTCTGTTGTGTCCTGCCTGTTAACTTCACATTTTGATGCAAAAACAGTGTGATTTTATATATGTATGTATGTATATGTTAATATTTTATTGAAACCATTGATGTCCCTCTTTGCAGAACTCAAACTAACTGGAGTTAAGGACACACAAGTCTGCTTGTGTGAGGAGGTGGTTTTCTCAGCTTCTTCTGAAGAGAGGGAAAGATCGTATAAGGCAAGTAAACTTCATAATTTCATGTTATCAGTTGTTGTTGTGTTTTACTAAGAGTAAAATAATGTTTGTTTTTTGTTTTTGTAGATGTTAAAAGCAAGAGACATGGGAGAGCATCATTCCTTTGAGATTTTATGTAAGTTATTTTTAGAAAATAAATTTTTCTGTTGTCTCCTGCCAGTTTACTTCACATTTTGATGCAACAACAGTGTGATTACGTGCTCATTTCATTAAGACCATTGATGTCTGTGTTTTTTATTGCAGAACTCAAACCAACTTTGGAGTTGTCTGATTTGGAGAGTCATTATTCTTGGTCTTCGCTCTTAGAGGTAAAGTTCACACAAAAAATCATTTACTTGCCCTCAAGTCATTCCAAACCTATAAGACTTTTGTCTGTCTTTACAACATAAATTAATATATTTTTAGTTTTCTCATAATATTTGTTAATCCATTTATAGTTTAGATAATCAGTATTTTCAAGCTTCATAACTATAGAGTTATTGTAGAAGTAAATTCTGATATTTATATATGAATACATCTTAAATTATATGATAGCAAACATGTTCAAAATAAAATACTGGTCTCCCAGACCAGCAATGGAGGACACAAAAAGAGAATATTAAATATATTCATATGTTTTCCAAAAAATGAGCAGATTTTGTATGAGTCAGGAAAAACATGAGGAGAGTAAATTATAAACATTTTAATTATTTGGTGAACTAACGGTTTGAAGAGCAGCCCTCCATGTACATGAATATTGTGAGGTATGTGAATGTCATGTCTGTTTTAATGTTTCAGTAAAGAAGCTTTCTGAAAGCAATATTTATTCAAACAATATCGCATGTCCTCACACTAGTGCTGCCATTATAGCATTCTGGAGCGCTGTGGTGGACTGAGACATTAAACAACCGCACAAAGTGTTGAAACTTTAAAACCGATTATTTACCTATCCTTGCGGATGTGAATACACACCTACCTGAAAATGGATAGTTTAATTAAATGTTTAATTTTTTCAAATGTGTTTCTCTTAGGCCACTGATGAAGAACAGGCGGTGACTGGATGAATCCTGGTCAGAGAGGAGAATCTTCTTTCCCCTAAACAGCAGTGGTTTTAAAGGAGGACGCTGCCCTGGATGATGTGGAAGATGTCAGATGCTGTGCTGATGGGGTTTCTTCATGATTACATCAGTTATGCTAAAGAGATCATGAAAATTGACTGTGATGCATGATCTGTATTCATGGACTATGAAACAAACTGTAAGTGTATAATTTGTTTAAAAAAAAAAAGTTAAATGCTTTTTCTGTGTTGTTTAGTAGAAGAGTTTACACTCTGTCATTCATGCACCTGCTCACATTCTTACACACACACACACACATGCGTCTGTTAAATGTTATAATATCAAAGTTAATGTTGTGATTTATTTGTGTACTGTCATGCCAGAATAGTTGGGAAAAAACCTAACTAATTGTAAATTTATTGTATGTGTTTCCGTATATTTTTATACAATATATACAATTGAACAAAGTCCAATTTGATCTTAAGTTATATTCATCAAATGTTCAATGCTTTGTTGATGAACTCTGTAGCTGTTAATGCCATCCTTTTCTGCATTTCTTCTAACATGTTACTTTTTGACTTTTCTCTTGTTTTTAATAAATATTTTCCTTTTGGTAATTATTATTTGTGTGTAAAAGTGATATTTAAAATGAACATTGTAGGTTTAATGCCTAGCTCAATTTGGGTTAATTTTAACGTAGAAATGCATTGTTTCCCCACATGGCTGCACTCTGCGAGTTTATTTTCTGCCAGCAGGAGGCGCTAAGAGCGGGAGAGGTAGGTTTCTCCGGTAACGGCTGCAGAGCGGTACTGAGCTCACAAACGCTGCCTTATCAAGCACATTCGAAATGATATCGAACATTTTCTAAATACAGTAGTTTTCCTTCTGAAATACACTGATAAAAAAACACCCGCTCTGTTTTTTTAAACCCTGCAATATAGTCATTTTAAACTATAAAAAAGGCAACCCAGCAGGCTGGGTTAAATATGATAACCCAACTGGTTGGGTTAAAACAACCCAGCGCTGGGTTCGTCCCTTTTTGACCCAGCGCTGGGTTGTCAAAATAACCCAAATTGGGTTGTTTTCAACCCAGCAGTTTTTAGAGTGTAGGCATTTCCTCTTTAAGCATTTTATAGCTGTCGGGACAGGAATTTTACTTTACACAGATTGTTCATCGATCCCTGAAGATGCTGGGATGACCAAAAATATGTCAGGCTCCCTAACCAAAGCCATAAACTTAGGCTGCAAAACACTTGAGAAAATAACATTGTTGCAGGAGCCCCAAATTGCATGTGCATATTATGCATACCAAATGGTTTCACATCAGTTTACATTAAGGCAAAGTTGATTGTGCAGTTTGGGTAGGATCATTATAGTTATGTGACTGTCAAACTTTATGGCAGTGTTTAATAAGTAAGCAGATAATTATACTTGAAGTGTCCGTGCAATAACATATTTTAGCAAATGCACTACTAGTCCTAGTACTGGCTAATATGAGTTATTGTGATGCATATTCACTATGGAAAGGCTTTCACTTTCTATTTTACAACCACAGCTTTAAAAATGGGGTACTGCCAAATAAGTGGTAACACAGCTTATTTCCAAAAAAGTATGTGTGTAGAATGTAAAAGGTTGCTTCAGTGAGAGGGTTATATTTATACATATTTACATTATTTTTAAAAAGGAGTTTTCAAAATTGTAACATAAGATTAATTACAATTATAAAAATAAGTTGCATTGTAATTCTGACCTTTCCCTGCATGCCTATGATGCACACATCTCTTTTGGGGTGCTAGTTGGATGTTGATCACTTCTCTGTGCCAAATCTTTACTCAGGCTTTAACCTGGTTAAAGAATGCCGATCACGTGTTTGTTTGTCAAAGGACGTCAGTCAAACTATTTGTTCAGCCTCGATTTGGCGCAACGCCTTTAGAGCCTAAACGATTTTGAGCTTTGTTTTGTTAAATGCGATTTAAAGTCTTTTCTGTACACATCTTTTTGTGTATGGTTGAAAATTCTAAATAATATAACATTTAATAAATCAAATGGAAGATAAGATCATTCAAAAAAACTACTCTGTTAATAACTGAAAAGCCCTTATACCACGACTAAAGTTTTAATATAACTGCATTAGTAGGTCTGCAGTGGTTATAGTGTATTAACCCTACATTGTGAGGGTTTAAAGTTAGCCTGATCTAATGCAAGGACTCGGATCATTCTGCGTCTCTGTGCGGTGTGAGCTCTTGGCCGCTAGGCCTCATTTCCATTTCGACACTTACACAGCGATTGCAACGTGGCGTCAGATGTTTGGAAATTGTAGCTAGATTTCTCCAAAGCTAGGTTTCACAGAACACTCTTCCCGAGGTACCACTGAAGTCGTCTTTTATAAATTCAGTTTTGTGTTGGTATCCTTACAATAGAATTCCCTACAACTTTTTGCACTTCATAGCATTAACAGAAGTGGCTGGAGTCACAGTAATCATTAAACTCGATAAATCAGCCACGGATCAGAGCTAATGATGGTGAAACGATTTTATTTTGTAATTACAGTTGCATCTAATGTGGGACAAATATCAAGTGCCAAAATACTTTAGGAAATATTACAATTTTAAAGAAATATCCTACCTAAATATAAATGTGTATGTTAAACTTGAATACTATAAAACCGGTGTTGATAGGCTTTTTATTGTGCTAAAGGTGAAAAGCGTTTGCCAAGATCCTGGCTTGTAGAAAAATATTAAAATGTAGTTGTTTGAAGGCTGTAACAACGAGCGGGTATCAATCGAGTTAGTCTAAGAGGACACACAGGCCTCTAGAGTTCATATTTTTGGAGAGCAGAGCCGAGGTAATCAAATTATTTTTATTTTTTAGCTATTTATTAAGATATCAACTATTTGGAATTTAAAAGTATTAATATGAATAAAACACAGGCAGAATTTAGTTTTTATGCTGTCAGATCATTTCATACAACGTTGCCTGTTGATAAAACGATACTTCATTTGAGAACTCTTGCATTAGATGTAGTCTACTGATCTGATTCGGGACACAGTTACATCCATCAAATGTAAATTAAATCTTTAACCTGCAGATAAACGGATAATTATAATACATTTTATAACCAAAAAATGAATGTTAAAATGTGGTTTGACTGTTGAATTCCCTTCTCATTCTCGGCGGTGGATTGAATTACGTGGAGTGCTGCCTCAACCCCAACCCCCTGTCGAAGGTTTAATAGGCAATAAAATCTAATTGCTGAACTCCAAAACGTTACAACTCTTGGCCAGGAGACTCTCTGTGTCGTCAGATACAGTAAGGGTCTTATTTGTGTACGCAGCATCAAGTCATCTGTCTCCTTCTTGAGGCATTTTGTTTTAGTCTACTAATTTGATGAAAAAATTCCCATGGGTTCATTTCATAGTACTGTTAAAAAATTAAAAAATAAATAAACTTAACGCCAACTAGGCTACAGGGAAATTATCAAAGATTAATAAAAAGATTGTAAAATGCAATTACATTCCTAACTGCGTATTAATTTTGCGCATAAATAGTTTTCGGTATAGCTGATATTGGTTTTGATCAGCGATTATAAACATACATTTGGCAGCCTTATAAATATCAAATTTTGTCTCTCGACAAATTATAATAAAAATCATTAATCCTCATAAACAAGTAAAAACACATTTAAAAAATCAGCATAAAATGTAGAGTAATATATATTTTGAATCGTATACGTTTAATAATAGGCTAACTTGTTATTTCTTCATCTGAATATAAAAGAAATAAATAACACAGCGGCTATTTTCAATAACAAGTACAAATTTATTATATGAAAATATGGCGCTTTGCCGGCGAACGATACAAAAATAAAACGTGAAAAATATCACTTTTTTTATCCTGCCATATTTTCTCTGTAAACAAAAATTATCACTCGATTATTGAAAAACTTACCTCATTGATTAATGGTCTAGGCCTATTTTTAAAGTCACAATTAAACACACAGACCATCAACGTGAGAAAGATATTGACGTCCCTATAATGAAACTTCAGTTAGAGTTAGTAGCTCAAGTGTTGCAGGTCGATTGTTGTAAGCGTCTCGGAGAAGAAATCAAAGGCCTCCGTAGATAAACCAATGGGGCTGTCTACAGACTCTGACAGACTTGGGGACACGGCATCTGAGAGGTGTAAGCAGGAATCGTTGGAGAAAACGTTGAAGTCCTGTAAAGAGACGTCCAGGGCCGAGGGACTGCCATTGTCCGGAGCAGATGCACAATCCGGGGCCATTGTTGAGGCGCAGATAGGAACAGTGGGTGACGGGTTGGGAAAATGTTTCGGATGTTTGTCATTGCTACCTAAAGGAGAGACAGTTGCGCTTTGGGAATCACTATTGTGTCCATTCTGTGACTGTTGAGAAGTTAAAGTATTCTGCTGAAATGGATAACCTTCTCTTTCCAAAAGCGCCCCTGATACATTGTTTGCCACTTGTTCGAAAAAAGATTTCCCATCACCCCGTCCGCCTGCCTCCTCCAGGCTCGGTGGTTTTCCATCACCGTGATGGTTCTCTTTACACTGCGTTTGCCGTTTGTGTTTCATCCTCCGGTTTTGAAACCAGACTTTGACTTGCCGCTCGGTGAGGTCCAGCAGAGCGGCGATTTCCACGCGCCTTGGCCGGCAGAGATACTTGTTGAAGTGGAACTCCTTCTCCAGCTCCAGCAGCTGCGTGTTAGTGTACGCCGTTCTGAGTCGGCGAGTTGCCCCATTGCCACCATCAGAAATCTCGGGCGAGCCTGAGAAGGGACCACAGCGTTATACATTATTGATACGCCACTAATTATAACTCTTGATTTTTACAACGCCGCTGCGGTGCTTAAAGCTGACCCCACAAACTTGTCAAATATATTGCGTTTCTCAGGGAGCATAAATTGTTTGTGGGAATGGAGCCACGGCACTTTAATAATTTGTGTCCTCATCCTCAGTCATATGCCAGAATATACTGATGTGTCTGGTGTGAGCTCGGAGAGGTCCGAGTGAAGATTAATGAACACACCAGCTGCCGAGTTGAGTAATGGCCATCTATCATTCTTCATTACTGTCAAATATTAAAATTCATGCCCTACACTACAAGTAGCTATAACACAGCGTTTAGAAGTTCAGGGTAGATCCTCCGCATCCAGAAACTAGCAAAAAACTTTTAGATATTAACTCGCATTAAGTTCACATGACCCATGAGGATAACAAACTATCTTGCACTTTCAAGCAGCACGGCCTTGCGCAACTCAGCTTTCGAAATTAATACTAATAATAACAAAAAGAAGGATTTGCATTTCGTTTAAAATAAACTATAAAACAATAAAATTGCATTAAATCCAAATACCTTGAGGGGAGAAGTATAGTGGACCAGGGTCGGTGGTGGTTGTTGCTGTCGAAGTTGTCTGGTTTTTCTTGGATGCTTTTTTCTCCTTCATCCAAGGGTACTCTGGGGGTAAGGATGCGGCGGGCAGCGGGCATGAGCCATTAGGGTTCTGCTTGGGCCGGCTGTGGCGAGGGTGGCTGCCGGGGTTCAGGCTTGGAATGGTCTGCTCAAAAGGAGGAGGAATCAGTGTCGAGTGTGAAAGCGTCGAGCTCTTGATTGATGAACTTTGAAATGCATCACCGACAGGGGGAAAAGATGTCAGGCACTCAGCGAGCGACGGCTGACTATTGATAAAACCCGTCTCTCGCTCGAATTCGTAATTCATCTCCTCCAAGTCTTCCAAATTCGCCGCTCACAAATTTGTGACCCAAGCAAGATAAAATGAAATATCGTGCCGGGTTAAAAAAAAACTATTTTGCTGATTACGGCCGTATGGGGACCGCGGTGCCATTAAACTATTGCTTTCATGGAGACAAGGTTGAAATTGGACCGTATTGCTTGTCACATGATTACCTCTGTCCAATGACAATTTGGGGTTTAATCAAAAGAAGCCACTGTCTGTGTGATTGATCGAAAAAAGTCCAAGAGGAACGCCTCACTCTCTGGGACGGGCTAGTTTATTTACGCATGTATGGTCAGTTTGCCCACTGCTCCTCCGTAGATTGTAAGTATAGCCAGTACCTGAAACAGTGAGAGTGACAGTGAGTCCGTCTGTTGTTCTCCCTTTATGGTTTGACCGGCCCTCGGCTGAAGATCCCCCAACACATCAGCTGGACACATAAACACACCATAGCCACGATCGAGGAAACCCATTAATCCTGAGTCTGTGTTTTTACTACTTTCTTAGAGAATGCGCGCTCTCGTTTGCCAATGCACGAGGAACAGCGCGCGAGACAGTAGGCGCGCACACATTGCGCGCAGACAAATTCTTTGAAAGCCCCAACGCGCCCGCGTATTCACGCGCGCTGACACATTACGCTTTGCATGTGTATTAGTGTTATTTTAGTCTAAGATATTTTGCAGTCCTTTGTTAAATTACTGTAGTTTTTAAACTATATTAACACGGACATTTTTCAAGTTACATTCTTCTACTAATAGTCCAATAAGCATAATTTATATTCAGTGCAGAATTTGTGAAAATAAAATGTATATTTGTATACATTCAGTGTATTATGTAAATAATCGCACATTACACATTTTACCTGAATTGATCTTCACAATTTGTTTGAGCGACGCTAAATCGTCTCACAGACAGACAGACAAACACATACAATACAATGATTAATATCAAATAAAAGTGTGCATTCATTAGACTTTTGCGTTCAAGAATGTGTCTTCTATGTTGTCCTCAGAAGTCTGTAGCTAAGTTGTAGGCCTCGAGCACTTTATTGCTTATATTCCAAACAAAGAGCCCTGGAAGCCTGCACGCTATCAATCTTACACGCCAAAAGGTCTGACAGCTTAGTGCCCTAAGAACACATTTAAACCATCTAACACTCCCTTAGATCATATGTGGCCAGGAAGAAGAGAACAACGTAGTACTCACGGTTGAGAGTTTCCCCAGTTTCTAATTTTAATTTAAAAAAGCGATATTTTCCGATTAAAGGACTGACCTTGGTCATAATTTCAAACCGGATGTTCTTCGAATGGACCAACATATTTCGGACCAAAAAATCGTTCGTTTTATATTTTCGATTTCGGAAAGTCAGCCTTTATCGAAGGTTTGGGGATGAATAGGACTGCATAATGACTGTAAGAGAAACCATGTGTTTTTGCAGCTATACAGGAGCTATTGTGTGTAGATGAACGTGGGTGTCGCATTCTTTAAAATTACCCACTCCTTCCTACACATTTCCACTACGAACGAAAAACCTTCGTCGCTTCCCACGAGCTGAGCATCGAAATTGGTCAAGGATGTATCTTTACGGATACTATCAATTGTCATATTAATTAAATGTTAATCTTTCTGCTGAAATATTAATTCATATTTACAATGCATTGTGTTTATTCTCATTAAATAGGCCTGACAAAATGGATATGTGAGTATCGAAATATATTGCCGTGCTTTGAATGAAAAAAAAAAGCCTGTTGTTAATTGTTTTTGCAAATTGGCAATCGAACTATAAATTTCATGTTTTTGCGAATCTATTAATGCATGTACATGAATACTGTAATTAAGTTTATGTGCTTATCGGAAATGTGTTGATGTTTGTACAATTTGAAATTAATTCGAAAAAAATAAGGCTTTACGACACATTCTTTTTCTAATTGATTAGGTAAAATTCTCAAGTTCGAGACTCTGTTGTTGATTATGTGTTACCTTAATTGAATGTATGTCAAATAAATGCATCAATGTGCAATTGAAAAAAAAAAACACTGTTATGTGTTTATGACTGGCATTAAAATATTAACAAGAAAGTGTTTCCCGAGGTTTCTCGGAGGACAAATCTTAGAAAAAAAAGGAAAAAAAACTACTGTTTTATTATTATTTTTATTATTATTTTAAGATGATATATATATATATATATAATTCTTTAATTATTTGGCACTTTGCATAATATTGTCCACGCGCTGAGTATGTTCCAGCACCATGTCTTTTTGGATATGTCTGGCTCGATGGACAGACCCGCTGACCGTCTGTTAGAATAAATAATGAATGCTGACGCTCATAAAACAAGTTAAGAATGAAAACTTGGCTCGTTGGATCATCTAACAAATGAAGCGACCATTTGCTGCATTCAAAACTGATACATTAATAGACTGAGTACATATAGTTTATATATGAAATTGATTTACGCATGTAACCATTAGGCTATGCGTTAATAATAATAAGAGATAATTTGATTTGCATTGTTTTTACAAAATATTCTAAAATGCGTTTTATTCTATAGATCACAGGTAAAAGTAACTTTGTTATAAACTGTAATTCTCTATTTTATTTTCCGATATGTAACTAATTCAAATGTTGGGGATTTTCTTTTGGGATTTATTGTATTGTCTTAAATTTATACGAATGAATTAGTTCGTTTTTCAATTATGGAGTTCAGATGATTTACGTAAATTCAGAGGCCTGTTTAATAACATAGCTATTTGAATAATGAATGGAGTAAGCTAACACTGTTAAAATAAAATATTTCCGAATATGTGAATGGAGCTGGTCGGCTGAATGGACGTGATCTCAGGATACTGTAAATACTTCTGCTTCAGTCAACCACGTTTCCAAATCCATTCGTTCATGTAAAAATAAAAGGGATTAATCTGTTCGTCTCCCTCTCAGTGCGCTTTGTAAATTAGTGCGAGTGAGGCGTATATGGGGTGTTTATGATGTCTGCGAAGCCAGCAGCAGCAGTAGCTCAAGCTTCGGTTGCGTTTGATGGATGACCCTCTACCCACACACATTGCACTGGGTCGTAAACGAGCTCCAAGCTCCTTTTGTTGTGCTAGAGGTGTATGTCATTTCCGGGCATATACCCCTGCCCTAGAAGAGAATCTTGCCGTTTTATTCAGGATATGACGTTATAGTATAGCCTGTATACCATATGAAGATCACGGCGTTAACAAAAATGTTATAGTTTATCTTCTTCATGCTAAAACAAGACATTAAAACAGGATAAATTCGTAAGCCAAGAATCAACGTCTGTGGTAGGCCTATTGGAAATAAATAACACTTAGGCTACTATATTTTAGTCTCCTAAACTGCATGCGCAAAGATTAGTAACATCGGATCTCAAATCCTGCCGCTGATTAGCAACTTAAATCATTTGAGTATCTTCTTCCATTAGACACAATGTGAATCGATGATTTTACAAACATGATTTCTTCAGCAGTTTATTTATTTTAATAAGTAACCAACCAAATAATTGGAGACCAAATGCATAGGCCTATCGGTTTACGTGTATGGCACCTCCTTACCTGCTGGAAAATTGTGAGTCAGTTGACTGTAAATTACCAGGGTAATGTGATCCAATAGTGCGCAGCTCTAGTATTACGTATCACTAAACATAGTCTTTAGTAACCTTGTCTGATCCTTGGGGGCACGTCATGAATCTCTTGCACCATTAAACGAAAATGCATTCTTGTCTGTTTGCAGGATAGGCTAATTGGATTACAAAGGAGTAGCAACAAAAAGTTTTTATTCGAAATGTTTGAGAAAAGTATATGCCTTCAGTACTTGAAGTAGGAGCCATGAAATAGATCAGTTAATAATGAAACTTTTAGACATGGAACTTCACATGATATTTTACGATTTATGATTAATGAATTGTTTCAGGGTTGTTTGCTCGCACAACGAATTTCTTCCCAAATAACACATATTAGCAACTAAACGTAAAGTAAACTATAAATAAAGCCCTTTAGGCTGATATCCTAGTATAGTGTGTGATAAAGCTATCCTAACATATCTAAAGTAATCACATGCAAAGAGCAGCCTTTATTTAAAATATGCTTGGATTAATATCAGCTGCCTTTTCAGATATGGTTTTCTAAAAAACAGTGTTTGATGAGGCTCAACATCGCCCCCTTTCTGCTGTCCGCCCTCATAAAGATGGGTTTCCCTGTAGCGATTTTAATTTAGACGCCGAGCAGGCATTATTTCTAATGTACACCAATTGTTTTATAATTGTACCAATTATTTATTATTGCACTAACGCTTCTTTTCTAAAATAACACGTAGGCTCTTTAGTAATAGTTCTCCTCTACACAAAAGAGAGTGAAAACACTGACAGTCTTTCTAATCTCAGTTTAGAGATTAAGGAAGCATTATGCACTTTTTACCATCAGGCAATGTGCATTTGACAGCCATGCTACGATATAATTGCAATATAGAAATGTACATTATTAAAAATTTAATAATTTATTATTGATAATAACAAATGAGTTTTAAAAAGGTGCTCTCTTCTCATTTCTCTTCTTCCTCCAAAGCAGGTTTAAATCTGTGTTGTTGTTTTTTTTATTTTTTTTTATTTTTATAGCCTAGTCTGAATAGCAAGGAAGCTGCATATTGTATGTTGCATGACGCTAAGTGTATTTATGCAGTATCTCTCCATGGTTAGCCTAGTTCTCTTCATAGCGAATGTCCAACACTGTGTGCATCTGTTGACTTTCCAATCAAAGGAGCACACAGGCTTAATAGTAATGGCAAATGCCCTTAAAATATTACATAGTGTGTGCAGTTATATAGACCTTAGTCAGAGTAGCAGCATAGCCCATTTAATTTTTACTGCAATGGAAACATGGCTGTGAAGAATAGAACTATGCCTAGTGCATACCACCGTTTTGAGCAGTGAAAATAGTTTGACCGAGGACCTTTATACATTGTGTGCCATTGTAAAGACTGTACATCCCTGCATCCCTCAGCCTAATTTTCATTTGCATTAAATCCAATATGGCATGTAACCTGACTAAGCTCTAAATGTGCGTTTATAAAGCTGAGCAGGTAGCCAATAATATTTTTTTTAAACCTTAGTCAGAATCTTTTAATTATTAAATTTAGAAGATAACAAGCAATTTTCACGTTTTCCACTACTTTCATGTTGAGGATTGTGTGTTGAATGTATTGGCTGAAGCTTCAGTTGTAGTTCAGGATTTAGTTTGGGCGTTACTTGATCATAAATTAACGTCTGATGTTAGTTGAGATGATCCACGATGCTTGTGTTGCAAAGTCAGTCCAGCTCAGAGCAATAAATCTTTTTATCTTTACATATTGCTTCCGATGCATTCATACCTGTGTGACAAGTTAAAACATGTAGATGGGAACGAGATACATTAATGGATTTTACCCTTTTTAGTGAAAGAGGAAAATGACTAACAATTGTCTGGTTTCCCAAAACACTAGGCTGAGTGGGACCTAAAGTAGTACATATAAGTGGTACTTTATCACTGCAGTCTCTTTCCCAAAAGCGTTGTTATGTATATAAGCTTAAGCTACCACATAGAAACGCTCGTGGATTAACAAGGGCCCCAGACCACTCGTAAGAGTGTAAGGTGCTACTTAAATCGCACCTTTTCCCCTCCACCTTGATCTACGACACAATATAAACAATAGGCCTATGTAAGCATTGTAAAACGTTAAAACTAAACTATCAATTACTATTTAATCATACACTGAAATTTTCAAATGTGGACTGAAATTTTTACCTGTGATGTTAACTCGGTTACAGTCTAGTTCCCTTGCATAAATCTTGTATAACAGTTTCAATCATTAGCAGATTGTGCATCATTATTGTCTCTGTCTACTGGTCTCCACTTACTCTTTCCACCCAAAAATGAAAATATTTGTCATCATCACTCATTCTGCATTTTTAAGTCATGCAGTGAAAGTTAATGGGGTCCAGTGTTGTTTGAACCTCAGTGTATATATTTTTCTAAAAGAAAGTCATTCAGGTTTGGAACTACATGAGGGTAAGTAAATGATGACATCATTTGATGTTTGGGAGATAAATCCCTGACACTCAAAAGCAGTCAAGCCCACCTTGTTCTGTGCATGAATATGACACTTGTTAGGTACAAAGTACACTCTGCCACATTCTAGCACTCCCATTATCCATTTGGCTACTATGCCATTTGGATACATACAACATTTATTGTTAAGGACCTGAATTCCAGGCACAACTTATTTGTCCCAAATTGACTCACGAGAGAGTAAAGCAAAGTTCTGGAATGAGCAAGAACCACCTGTCTTACCTGGAGCATTAGTGTGTGCATGCTTCTAGGTATGTAAACTAGTGGCATCCAATTCAGCTCCTGGGTGACAATATGCACCTCCTGCAAAGTTTAACTAACCAAGGTCTTGAGGATCACTAGAAACTTCCATACAGGTGTGCTGGAGCACATTTGAGCTGAACTCTGCAACAAGTTGGCCCTTAAGAAGCATATTATAAAGCATTCCTTTTGTTTGATCCAGATTTATTGCTGGAATTGGAGGAAAGTACATGGTGTCAGATCATCTGTTTGTAATTTCAAGTAAGGTCAGCATCAGACAAGGTCAACATATCACAGATAAACATAGCATTCAAGAAAACTCCTATGTTTTACTTCGATGTGATCTGTTTTCCAAATGTCAATCCTTTATGCATGTTTTTTTTTTTTAATGGTTGGAAAATGCAAAAGCTAACATACTTATACAATTAAACCAAAGTGCTCTTTATGAGTCATTTGCATTAGTATATCATTATCAGGTGAACATTCTAATTGACAGTTAATCGCGTTCATCGTTCTTGATACGTTAACTGAAATATTTGCATCAGTAAATAGGTTTTGTCTGTGGCTGGCCCTCATTAAGTGAGGTTGCTGTAGGGCAGAATCCGTTTTGCCACTTGATCATTTCAAACAAACCGCTGTCTCCACCTGCTGGATACGAATGGTAGTGGCTCATTTGACCCGTCTGTTTGTTAAAACACATTCTCAATTCTGCTCGAGGAGGCCCCACAACACTGCTCAATTTAAATGTCTCACTCTTATCAGACACACCAAATATAGATCATTAAGCTTTTTAATAATGAGCTGATTCACTGATGAATCAGGTGCGTTAAATAAGACAGACGTCCAAAATGTGAAGCGTTCTGGGGAGCACCTTTACTAAAAAGGAAATATTTAGAATTCCTAGTTACGCCATTTAGACGAAACGAGTGCATATTTGTGCACATTCATCTTTACGGTTAAAAAACTAACAATTGTATGTGCTATCTTAAACATTCATGTAATGTATAGGCTAAACATTCACTTTAAAACAACGCTTCAATTTCTCTTACTTGTTGAAGTTTAAATGATCAACATGCAAAGAAGCTAGGAATGATATTGAACGCAAGAAAAAGTACAATGCGACAATAGTTTGTGTTTCCGTTGTCACTTTATGCATGAAGAGGCAACACATGGGTGCTCAGGTCTGCAACGTTTTAATTGTTGCTGAGGAGTAATAAAGTAATTAGCAGAGAAAAAACAGACAGTGGGGCGAGCCCGATTTTACGATGCTGTCTGGGGTAGAGCCTTTGAAGGTTTGGCAACAGAGTTTTTCTCTTCTTTTTCTGTTTTTCTATATGTTGTGTGTTAAATAAGTTATTAAATATGACAATACATAATAATAATAATAATACAATAAAACTAATTAAATAGTTTATTTTTATTTTTTAAATAAAATATATCATGTGTTACTGTAATTGTGATGTAGGCGTTGGGCGTCCAAAAAGTCGTTCCAGTTCCGCCTTCAATCGCTTTGCACCCCATAAACAGTTAAGACTGTGATTGTGGTTTATTGCCGCACAGCCACTAATATCGCTTGCAGGGGCATGGCACAAATAGAATGTGCAGGCCTGTCTACGAGCATCAAGCTAAGCTTTATTTATTCGGATAAACGGCATCCGGGCCGTTAACAAGATAATAAACAGTGGGTTGCAAGATAACGGTAGAATGAGCGCAAGAACATGTGCAAAACTGTTTGGAGGGCGGTAAAATATTTCTCGTTGTATAGCGTAAAAATACCATGGGATTGAAGTCATTGTCAACCTCGTTTAGGAAAGATTTATTTATGTAGAGTCTTTCATGAGTCTGGAACTTTATGTGTTGTATAGCACAGAAATACAGGACTGCAATTATTAGTGACAACTTATTGCAAAACTATCGCAGATTTGTACTTCATTAGGCATGAATGTAACCCATGAAACCCAGAAATTTGCCCAAACCATATAGACAGTCTTAACGAAATGTATTACTTATCAGAAATGTATTTATTTACACAAGTGGAATTTTATTTCTAAACTACTAACACTGATGTGTTGATTTGAGGTATTGGCGTATGCAATTTTATGTGTTCACATAAAACATTACAAGCACGTAAATGTTACAAAATCCACTGAAATATTTAAATGACTAACAACACAACATAAATTAATATTAATACATAGGTAGTTCAAATACATCTAGGTAGTCACATTAAACATTGATACATTACTCTACAAGTCATTTTTTTATATATATAAAAAAACTGAAATTCATGCATATCATCAGCATTTCACATGGCACAACCCATTTCCCTGAAATCATGAACGGATGCTTAAAAACTTTTAAAAATAAAATTGTAACATATGTACAGAATGCGAAATGCTAGACCTACAATACGCACACCAAATAAGAGAACTGTATCACCAACAAGCTGTATACAAAGACAAAATGATATATACAAGCATACCCTTACATCAAAGGTTTGTGCAATGTACATCAAACATTACAAAATGTAGGCTATCAATAATTATCTACTGTTGTTGTGCATGAGGAAAAGGACAGGCTAATTCACAAACACCTTCGCACGAGCCAAATAACTTCATCCACTGCAGTGCGCATTTATAGCTTTCCACTTTTAAATGTCTTTTGGACGATCTTTATTGCATTTCTTCATCTTCATCCTACGGTTTTGGAACCAAATTTTGACTTGTCTCTCGGTGAGATTTAGGAGTCTTGCCACTTCATATCTACGGTCGCGTGAGAGGTACATATTAAACAGAAATTCTTTCTCCAGCTCAAGAGTTTGATGCTTAGTGTATGGACAGCGCTTTTTCCTAGTGGACTTCGCATGCAGCCAGTTGGACGCAGGGTTATCTGCAAGAAGGGTCGGAGAGAGAGAACTAGTCATGTTTCCACTTGAAAAAGACTGCGGCCATTTTACGATCAGCGCGCGAGAAGAAAGAAGAGGCTCATATAAAGGCTACGGTTTTGATATGCTGAAACTGGAAAGCACAATCACGGATTGCATGCATCTGGGCTGCGGGTGGATTTTATATGATCGAAAATTTTATGTGCAAGCTATAATTTTCTTCCCAGCGTCTGGCAATTTTGGCATCACTGAATGAGGAATAAACAAGGGCCTTCCTGTCTATCAGGAAAAAAAAAATCTCAGAAATCCAAATTGTATGTTTTGTGCCAACAATTGTGCGTTGTTATATCCATATATTTTGCGTAGCATTTAATGTAGTGTGTAGGACAGCATATTACATGACATGCAGTCTATAATGATTACATACTGCAAATATGTGTCATTTTTTAATACCGGACACATTCCATTGAAACATGAATATAGGCTGTCAGATGCAAATGCAGATTTTTTTTCCATACACATAACGAAAGAAGAAAGAAAGGCCTAGTTAGAAGACATTTAGCCTTCCTCATAGGCTAATCTATACTGAAAATACTGCACAATATAGGAATATTTTACTACAATAAACTACAATTTACTCACAAAAAGACTATAGCTTTAAAGCTACTTTATGTATTGCATAAAATGTGTTAATGTGTTAAGGTAAACATAGCCTAACTGAATCCTACATATTCAGACGCATTCTGATATAAAGTTAGCTGCACTTACTAGGGTCTAGATCCACCTTCGTCTCTGCTGGAGCTTTCTCGTCCTGTGATCCGTTGGAAAGCGCATCGTCTGTTATCTTCCTCTCTGCTTGGGTCGTATTGTTGTCAGTCTCGGCCACAAGCAATGTATGCGTGGTGCACTCACCACTCCCAACCAGTGGTTCAAGTTTTATATCATGGTTTGTATCTGTGGATAATCCCGTGAAAGGCAGGGCAGGCAGCGGTTCTAACGCCCAGGAACGCACGGATGCTGCCTCGGTTTCTCCTGTTGAGCAGGGGTGATAAATGTACGGGTGGTAGGCGATAGATGTGCCTGGGGGCTGCACGGGCACGGGACTCCATGACGCACCAAAAATAGATGATTTGGCTTGGAAAGTGTACTGCTCCTGCTCGCCATATTCAAGTAGCGTCAGTTCCCGAGCCTGCTGCTGGACCACGGGTCCAGATGAGAACCTCGGTGCCAAATGATCGTCATTCTCGTGTGGAATGTGTGAGTCAGCGTAGTAACTCAGTGTCCCCAATGTCGACATAACAAAAACAAGCAAAGAGACCCCAGGAGAACAGATACACCCACAATGAAACTGACACAAAAGCAGAATCCGTTGAAATCAAGTAACTAACTACTTGACTCCGCTGTGAACTACAGACCTCTGATAAGTTGAATCACTGCAGAGGTTGGATTGGATGTGCGAGACACGTGACTGTGGGAGAGAGCGTGGGAGATAAAGGGGAAAGCCTAACCAGTGCACACGGTTAAATGGCCTCCATTTTACAAGTCATATTTTTAATGGTATAGCCATATGTTTTTATGAAGGTGGATTTTATTTTATTCATGTTGTTAAGCTTCAGTATCTAATAACCGAGCGTAACAAGAATGGTTATTTGAGAAGCGTTATTGTAGAATTTCCTTATGCAGTTTTTAATAGAGTAGGTGTAGGCCTACTGTTTGGAATAATAAAATAAAACCCCAAACGTGTAGGCTAAATGCGTCGCCATGTCATTTTATAAGCATCTAGCCAATACACGCAGTCCAATTCAACTCCTTTTTTAGATATAAATTGTGTTGCTTGTTGTTGCTTTTTCGCCCCAGAAATTTTGCAGACCCCAAAAATAACATATCTATGATGAATGCACGTATTCCGCGCGGCTTAGTCTTGCGCAAAGAGACATAAAATAGTTCAGACAAAAAGAATCTTAACGTGAGTCATATGTATACTTTATATGGCAATAAGTGCCACTGGATGGTTGAGATATGACCTGCTAAGTGACCAGTCAGTCAGTAACAACGCGCTCAAACCTTTAGTCTGCTCCTAAGCAAGGCAGATTGTGATGTGCAGACAAGTCAAACTGAACTAAGTGTGGAAAAAAATCAAAAAAGCTTTAACCGACTCTTATCAGATACATGGACAAATTAGACCGTTTATGTTGTTTAAGATTAAGATTTACGCATTAAAACTTTACAACAATTTAAAAGGATTAAACCATAAAAATGAGTGAAAAATATTTAATAACATTTAAAATGTGTTTGATCAACACTACAAAAAATAATAATGATTATAAACATGATTTTCATAGCAACAGTATGTCACAGGCACAATGTTATTACAATGTTATTATGCTATTATATTGTTAGTGTTCTTGAATAAGCTGATACAGCACAGAAAAGCTTTGTTTTGCAATATCACACACATTCAGTGAAATAGTGACTGTATGCTTCATAATTCAAATGTTGCATTTGTAAATATATTTGCAGTGGCTAAAGGTAGAGTTGCTCGGCATGTTTTATTCAGAATATAAACAGCTTGCATGGCATTTGGAAATCAGCAACGTAATTGTAACAAAGCATGCATAAATACAAGGATGTTTTAATAGAAAATACATTTAATCCTGATATTTTTTAGTTTTAGCCATGAAAACATTGACAATAGAGGACAACCATGGACTACCAGAGCTTTCTGTCCCTCTGGTCAATGAGCATTGCTCTGATCTTGTCCTCGGAAGAGTGGATCTCTGGACACTTCAACAGACTTTGTTTATAACGGGCTATTACTCTGTTTTTCTTCGGGTTATAACTTGGCTGTCTGGCCTAAATATGGCCAATAAAGCCTTTGTGTTTTTTTCCTCCGGCCCAGCAGACGCATCCGGCAATGTGGGCGTGCTCTCAGTCTCAGATGCGCACGCGGCTTTGGCCAAAGTGCATTGATCGTAACCGAGGCCTTGCTAACTACACCTGCACTCCAACATTTACTTTTTATACAACTCTAAAGATTTCACTTCAGGCGTGCAGCTCACGCATTAGAATTGTGTCTGTAAAATATATGCTGCTTTTTTTCAAGATAAAATATAGTTCTGGAAAGACTTTTAGAATTCGCCGCAATGTTTGTCTTGTGTTGTGCTGAATCTCACTGCGAGGCAATTAAGACAGTTTCGTGTCGTGGGGATGTAAAATAGAGCACAACAACATGAAACTACCTAAATCACTTAGCAGTTGTCTTTGTTTCTTGCTTGCGAAGATAAGAAGGCAACGCCGTATAATTTTTTTTTAACTATTTATTTTCTGCACAAGCAAACCAATACAATAAAATGTGAGTTTTTGCCGACACTGCTGTGATAACCAATACAGTCCCATACAATTTTCATGGAATATTACCTTAATTAAATTTAATTAGAAATAGAACCCGAAAGACAGGACTATATAATTGATATGGGAATGATTGTAATATTTTTTTTTTGTGTGTGTGTAACTTATCACGGGACTAGTATTGACTGTGTTGATAATTATAGAAAAAAAATTGCAAAGTCCTTGCTTCTCAAAAATCCCCGTTATAAAAAAGCTCAGAAAATCAAGAGTGTTTTGGACTAATAATTGTCTTTAAATGTAGGCTAAGATGATTTTAGGTACATGCCTTTATGTATTTTCTGCCATGTGTGAATAACTAATTTACATCTGAGACCATCTCTTTTGAGTGCTGTTCAAATAATACAAGGAGTCCCGTCAAGTTGAGAAGTTTCTACATTTTAAGAACCGGATTTTTCCACTTATGCCTAAAACAGCAAATACCTGACCAAGGTCGTACTTCCAAGAATCGTGTCGTTATTATTTAAAAATGGTTTCATAATAGTTATTATTACAACATGCAAATACCGCAGTTATATACAATAAATGTACAATATAGTCTGAATGCTATGTACAATGAACACCTTCAGCATTCGATATTTTCTTTTCTTGCTTTTACAGTGAAGTACTCTTGACAGTTTATAAATAACCATGACATGTTATGATGACTGGCTTGTCAAATAAAATGATACATAAACAGATAAAAACGTCAACAGTATACGACACACAATAAGTTATCAATAGTATCTTGCACGAGTCACATATGCACACACATACACACACCTACGGAGACGGGTTGTAGGCTACCACTGCAGCTGATGGAGGAGGGCGCCAGAGATCTATAAAGCGAGGAGGCTTCATGAAAAACTGAAGTTGGCCGACAACTCTCGGATTCGGTTTTCTCGACTCATCTTCTTCAGCTTCATCCGTCGGTTCTGGAACCAGATTTTGACCTGTCTGTCCGTGAGGTGAACGCTGCGGCTGATCTCGAGGCGACGCTCTCGTGTCAAGTACATGTTGAAGAGGAACTCTTTCTCCAGCTCTAGAGTCTGGTGTTTGGTGTAGGGACAACGCTTCTTACGACCACTCTTCGCCATCAGCCAGTTAGCTGTATTGTCACTTTTGGAATCTCCTGCTGAAAATGATGAGACAATATTAGTCCAAAATGTCCAAACGCGGCTACCATTTCACAACACTTTACAATGGGATGCAGTGACCACATACGCCTAATGAATATTATTTAATCACTAAAACTAATAATGCTATCAACAAAGTGTAATATACATACAATAACTCCACATGCTGTTGTACATACATTTTATTTTTGTTACTGCAATGAAGATACTTTATCGGTCGTTTCTTGTGGGAAGAGTAATATAATATTTTAGTAAACAAACTAAACTGCAAGTAAACAAACTATCTACATATGCAAGAAAATGAACACTAAGTGAATCAAAGCATGTGATTACAATCTCAAGAGGTCATAAACAGCATGATGAAAAATAGGCTTGCTAAAACCATATACTACATATATAGACATGAACGACTCTATTTGCTTTACGATTTTTTTAATGTAATCACTTAAAATTTTTAGATAACTTTTTTAGAAACACTGCCTTTAAAATTTTGCTATGTGAAGGTTTGCATTGAATTGGTTAAATATTTCACATTTACCAAATTAGGGTCATTGAACTCTTAAATGAGATCTTGTGAGCAATACATTTTAATTATTCTTTATGCTAATATATATTTTTTTAAAGTAAGCTTTAAAAGCGAAAAAAAAATAGTCAGTCCAGATTGCATTTGGCACGAAGGAATGCTGTGTTATTTGTAAAGACTTACAGAGACGACTACAGACGTAAGGACTTAAGCTAAACGATTTTATTATTATTATTATTATTATTATTTGTATAATTAGAAGATTATCGCACATGATTGTGCTGCCAAATCTGGCCAGTCTTAAGCCTTGTAGGGTGTTTGAAATAAAATCGGAAATATTAATGTAATACTACATGGAATTAAAAAAGAAAATCAATAAAACAGTCCCATAGGCTACATGTATCGCGCGCGCAAATGCATGGTTGTTTTTACGCGCCCAAAGAACGCCCGAATTCTTTGGACTGGGCAACAACAAAACTAACCTTTTGTAACAGTGACCGCTTTCTCTGGACTGTCCGGCGGTTCGGGAGATGAAGCGGTGCCAGTGGACCCCCTTAGCTCCTTGTTTCTTGCCGGGGCACATGGTGCGCATGTGGGAGGCTCGTCGTTCTCTTCCCTGCTCTCTTCTCCTCCTATGGCTGAAAGAGAGCTGTCAAATCGGGTAGAGCGCTGAGCAGCAGCATGAGTCGACTGGTTGTCTGGAAAACCTTTAGATGTGGTGCATGTCTGAGATAAACGGAAGTAACCAGGTACCGGAACACAGCCGTTATTGTTGCTAGATGGACACGAGTTTGGTGTCAGCCGGGAGTACGATATGTCCTCTGTAATGGTGTCTTTTGGACACTTCTCAGACTCGTATAAGCAGTAAGAGATTTCCTCTTTTATGGTGGGCGAGAACGACCGTGGGGTAATTTGGTTGTTAGGCTGTTCAATGCGACAGGACCTCGACGTCTCCAGCCATGTTTCCATGCCTTGATATGGCCCACACGTAGGTACTACATTTTGCGAATTGCTCTCGTTCCGTTTGAGTCCAGAAAAATAGCCACAGTTAGACAGTCCATAAGAATACTCGGAGCTCGGCTGCAAGTAGACTCCGCTGTTTTGGTAGTAGTGTCCACTTCCCTCGGCCCTTCCGTGGATCAGGGAGTCTACCAGAAACGAATTTCCAGATGGACTATCGGAGCATGACATCTTTGTGGTATAATTTGACGGTGGAAGAAGATTGCCCTTTCTGGATGACATTTCTTGTGCAAAACATGCTGAATATAATTACTGATAACTATACAACTCAGTGCGCGCTAACAGCCAATTAAATCGCAACGAGCACCGATGACTCCTCCCCCTGTGTGCACGTAACCCTTGTGTCCCATATCTTTTTCAAGCTGCTAGATTCTTTTAAAGTCAAATCTACATAAACCCGATCAGTCGTTTTTGAATATAAACTAATAAAAGCAGAATTTCACGCGAACAGCGTAACGTTTACGACCACTGGCTTCGTTAACGCTGACGTCGCCGCTTAGCCGCAAAGCCTTGTGAGCCACGTAGCCTATACAAAACCAAAAAGCAACAAGGTAACGAAAATGAGATCAAGTGCTAAAATAGTAAACCTTTATGATACACTGTAATTGCCCCAACAGCCCTTTAAGCACATAAACAGTGAGTTACAGACTGCTCTTCTGGTTTTCATGCATGCGGTGGGTCAAAACTATTTATTTACTACACTCAAGTTCAAAACGAGAGGCGGATTTCAGTCTGCTTTTCAGAAACACTTTATGTGGTGGATCTGGATTTCCGTACTCGAATGAAGATTTAGCATGTGATAATCTTAAAGTTACATATAGGCCTATATAGTAGGCTAAGCTTTATAATTACAATACTGAGTTATGGGTTAACAGTAAAAAAGTTCATTTAAATGCTGTTTTTTTTTTAAACCTAGAGATAAATCTAACCACAATCCCATAACGTTTACTAAATTATTTAACAATAGCCATTTTACGCAAATGTTGTATGTGATTAAATTTACCTTGGCCACCTTTGGCGTTCAGGAGATATGATCATTTATCTGAAAATCAGCCTGTGTGATGTCGAGGCCGCCGTTGTTCATTTGTCATTTGATTTGCATTTAATTATTTGAAATATAATTCTAAATTTCTCTCTCAGGTTTGTGTTTTTTCATAAGGTTATGTTTTTCGAAATGTATACGTCACCTGGAAGCTGAATAAATAAGTTTTCCATCGATGTATGTTTGTTAGGGCAATATGTGGCCGAGATATAGCCTAACTATTTGAAAATATGGAATATGATGGTGCAAAAAAATCTAAATATTGAGAACATCGCTTTTAAAATTGTCCAAATGAAGTCCTTAGCAATGCATATTACTAATCAGAAATTAAGTTTTGAGATGGGTAGGTAGGGAATTTTCAAAATATCTTCATGGAACATGATGTTTACATCCTTTATACCCTAATTATTTTTGACATAAAAAAATGGATAATTTTGGCACATGGCATGTATTTTTCGCTCTTGCTATTACACGGGTGATACTTAAGACTGGTTTTGTGGTCCAGGGTCTCATTTAAGTGTTTGTTTGTTTTTTTTTTGTTTTTTTTTTTGGTCAGCCTATGTTGCTTAATGTTATGTGGAAAATGGTCATTTATTGCTCTATCTCTGATCTTTCTTTCCAACGGTTTTATATTCACAAATAGGCCTGTTTCTTTGTTCATAGAATCGCCCTATAGTTGGAATTAACATTTATGATTAAAAGAAAAAATGCACAAAAGCATCAGCATGCACTTTTAAATATCGACCATATACAATGTATACAGTAAATGACTCGGGTCGAAAAAAAAAACGTTGCAAAAAATAAGTATGCTCACATCAAAGGAGTCTAAACCTATTTTTCTTTTTTAATTTGTTTTGATTCACTCTGTCTAGTGGAGGTTTTACTGTAAATAACTAATGACAATGTTACCATAAAATAAGTTCTTAGCACAAGTCATAAGCTGAAATGTAGCCTAGTCTATGTCAAAGGAAAAAAAACTTTAATTTAATTATTATTTGAAATGGATCTTTTCAGCTATTGAAAAACATTTATTTGTACTTTATGCATTAAGAAATCAAAGGGACTTAACACGGCTATTGTCTTAAAAGTAATTTTAATTTTAATTAACCAATTAAGATTAGATCATTTTGTTTTTTATTCAACGCATCACAATTTGCTGAAGGCTTCTTGATTTTATATGGCGTAGAAAACATTTGAGAACAATACAAATAAAATGCACGATTGTAAAACTGTAGCAAGCCAAGAATCAAAACATGTCTCCAATTCTTAAAAAAAAAGAAAATAAATAAATTAATAAATAATAATCTCTGGTCGATTTGTCAAATTGTAACAAACAAATACTCTGAGACGAATAAAACTGTTAGAAGTGGTGTTACTTTTAGAATAACTATGTTTTTATCATTAAACAAACTTTACTTGCAGGCTACTTTTTGAACATTAAAATGTTAGTCTATATTATCATCTAAAAATTACAATAATTGAACGCAATCCTGACAGAAATTCCCGAATGGTAGCTTGGCTATTTACCTGCCTTGTATGGTTCACGAAGACGTAGTCCTTTGCCCGTACACAAAGTAAACATGTTTCAGCATTGGATTTTAGATTGCTGCCCGGCAATGACATTGATCTAAAGTGCGCCACCCAGTGGACAAGAAGTGTATCATCCAAAGCGCGAAACAGTGAGCGATGCAGCCGTGGTGCCATGATGGGACACTGAGACAAATGATGGCGGAAAAGTCCGTGAACACAAGCTTTCAGTGGTTCCAGCCGTTGTTTTCTAGCTCTTAGTCACAGTTAATAACCTTGGTTCTCAGACGGTTTATGGTACCTCACTCCAATTCTACAAATGCTCCAGACTAAGACGGGTTTTATGACCGAGTTGCTGCAGCAACGGGGGGATGTGCCGTAATTAGGGCGAAATTCCATCGAGCCTCAAAGGATGCGCAAACCGTCAGGGTCATCACGTAAAACACTCGTTATTATCTTATGGTCGACCTTTTTTATAAGACTTGCATAAGGCATAGCCTATCAGATTTGTGATCCTCTCGCAGTGGATCATCGATATATTGATGCAGGGAAACTATAAAATTTGCAAGTAAAAACAGACTTTTCATGCTCAAGAAAAAAAAATGTTTCCTTAGAGTTTAATTCTCAAGAAATGTTAGTATTGATGCTACATGTCACTCTCAAAATAGCAATATAATATAAAGACTTATCTGGAAGGTCGACACAGAACCATTTGTTGAAAGGCCGTTTGATTCATGGAGACATACACAGCTATGTTTTGGGCAGTTCCGTAATGGATACTAGGCATTAATAACAGCAAACACTTGATCCTTGAATCAGAGAAAAGCGTGGAGGCAATATAACGCAAGATCCATCAAACATTTGATCCCGCACCCGGAAAAAGAGAGAAAACACACGATATTTCAACAGACTGATTTATATAACACTGAAGAGATGTAATAAACATGAGAGATTATCATGAACACGAATGAGCTCCTGCAACATCGATATACAGTTTCACGCGAGAAACACAGAAATCAAGAAGAAAATCCAATTCAGGTTCGGGGTTTCAGAGAAGACTCGAGCAGTGTCCGTGCTGGTTCAGTTATTGCTTTCGCTTTAGGTAATGCCAAAATGTCCGTTAAAAATAAATAAGAATTTCTCTGTGTTTTTGGACATTTCTGAACACACCCGATTTTGCTGGAAAAGTCGCAGTAAAGACATGTAATATCAAATATGCTCTTTCAGTCCACACGATTCAAGTATAAAAGAATAAAGCTGGCATGATGCATTTAGTTTTTAATAAGCTCGGGCTGTATTCATGTGCGTTATTCAATGATACAAAGTCTAATAATATAAACCACAAATAGGAGTAGGCTATTAAATAACAGATTAAAAACCACATTCGTTTCAATTAGTATTTATATTTCGGCCTGCACAATTGTTTCTTTCTTTCTTTTTTTTTTTTTTCTTTTTTTTTTTCTTTTCCCAACAAAATAAATTTCAACAGCCTTTAGCTTATTACTGTTATGACAAATGCGAAAAGTAGCTACAGATCTTGGTCAGATAATAGTAATAAAAAATAAAAATAAAAATAATCCCTGTAAACTGAATAGTTATTTAACTGAGTAGAATGGAATAATAATAATAACACATGACAATACCAGTACAACAACAACAACAATAATAATAATACTAGTTTTAATTCCAAACGGTAGAGATTACTGAGAATATAAATCTAAGTTGAAGTCTATGTCGATGAAAAAGTCTCTGAGAGGAATGAAGGTCACACACATCTCGTCTCTGGAGCCGGAATGTGTTTCCACGAACTTGAAATTAACCATCTCTCCTAAATGATTTCTCAGCAATAGACGGTCTAAAGCAAAGGGTTCGTGGTGTAATACTGCAGGCGGTCTCTGTTGAGTTTTTTTTCTTTCATTCTTCTGTTTTGAAACCATATTTTCACCTGACGGTCGGTGAGGTTGAGCATTCTGGAAAGCTGTAGCCTTTTTTCCTTGTTGATGTAAACACTGAAGAAAAATTCTCTCTCCAGCTCTCTGATCTGATATTTGGTGTAAGGACACCTCTTTTTCCGTGTCTTCTGTCCATCTGAAATGTAAAGAAGAAAGATTGTCAGTTTCTGACTTTAACGTATTAATCCATAGAAATAATATAGCTGCAATCACATTAAAAGAATACAGCAGAGACGACTGACTAGTTGATACAGTTTTATTAACGACCGTTTTACAGAATTATGCACAAACTGTTGCTGTTCTCTAAATGTAATTATACTAATTAAACGATAAATCAGTAATAATAGCCTACGTTATTAGCCCTAAATTAATGAAATATCGAGTTCTACAACGGAACACTCGTCGTGGCTCGTTTAATAATAATGAGAAACCTTTAATAGAGATGAAAATGTAATATGCATCACCTTTCATTGACCACAAAAGAAAAATAAAATAAAATAGAAAAACACTTTAAAAGATTTAGCAGTTAATCTTTAAGAAGAAGAAAAAACTCCAGAACAATATCTAAGAATTCAAATGGACTGTAAACACGTGCAAGCAGAGGGGAGAAATAAGCGAAGGATTTCTATGATCTCTTAAATTAAAAAAGGCCAAACTGTAGGCTAATGAAGGCTGGAATACACACTTTTGAAGACTCTAAAAGGAAATGGCCTATCATTCACGGCCAATTTCAATTTCGAGCACGTGATCACGCGTTTATAACAAAGTTTTGTTAGGGTAAATATACAGGGCCCTCTATAAACCTTATATGCTTATAAAACAGCATATAAAACCTTTAACCACAGCACGTTACATCAGAAACTTTCTCACACAACTGCTTTAGTAGGCTACGTACTACTGCTGCCGCTGAATTTCTCCTCGTTGTTACCGGAAGATGGCTCCGGGCTGCTCGTCTCTTCACAGCGCTCCGTCTCCTCCGTTCCCCGACAACTGTCGCTGGCTGTTTCCGCGGGCGGGGGCGCTTTACCGGTTGCTCTGTCCACCGGCTGCTCGCTCGGCTGATTTTCCACGTTCCCGTACGCGGTCTCGAAAAACTGGTCGAAGGCTTGGGGAAGCACTCCGTTCCTCCCTACGCTGCCATACACGTTGGACGTGTGGCTCGCGTGGCTGCTGGAGTGGTAAAGAACCGAGTTGTTTTTCGATAACATGTCCCCCAAAGTCCCGGGATTGGACAGGCAGTCCCTGTGCACCATGTCCTCGGTCGCGTAGCAGTGTGGTAGATTGCCCCTGGAGTGCCACTTGCTGGACGTGTCAATGGCATAGTCCCTGAAAGATACCTCTCTAACGCTCTGAACTTGTGGCAAACTGGACGTGGAGTATGAGTAGGTCATGGGGCACGAAGACGGGGTCTGGGGCAGAAAAGCAGGAAGGCTGGAGAATTCCGTTCCAGACACGTAATAAGCACAGCCGGGCAAATACATGTTAGACCCAACGGGTACCCGCTCATCGAAATCCATCATGACACTTGGTTGGGCAAGCCACAACCATAGTACTGCCTCGCATCGTAGTACAGAACTGCTTCAGCTTCACTGGCTTTGAAGCAGATCCGCCGAGCAGAAATTTTGAGACGTGAGCTGACGTGGAGATCAATCTCCATCCATTCCAGAGAGCGCCAGTCATGTGACCAAGGGCAGAAATTGACATGTACCTCTTAGAATATTGTATGCCAACATGTGCAAATGTTCAAGGCGAGGAGTGAACGATGCTTTTCATTGATGAACGCGTGCTTGCAGTGGACCACAGTTGGTTATGTTGACACTTTGGATTGCTGGAGAAAGCCATCCGCATGCTTAACCGCCAACGCGCCTTTTAGTAACATTACCAGGGCTTCTGATGTTTGTGGATTTGCTCTAGTAACTTTCCATCCTTTTCTCGCTGTATATCTACGCTCTTAAAAAAATAAGTTGCCAGGAAGAAACATTAAGAGGGGTTTGCTGTGATGCATACTTGCAATATGAATTCGCAAGTGATGCTCTTTGTTATAGTTGCATGTAGGCTAATAAACTTACTCGAACGCAATGTTATGGCCGTGCATGTTGAAACTGAAATAAAATTACGTTTCTGGCCTCATTTATTTGCCTTTATTTCACGATAATCAGTTCGGAATTATTTTAAACGTGGAATAGCCTACCCTTCGACCAATTGGCGTACGAATACAGTACACTTTTATTCATAGTTTGTTTGAAAACGTTGCTTGCCTGTGTGTTAAAACAAAACAAAACCACAGTTTAAAGTGTGGTCAGATATATTTTAAAGCCCAAGATAAAAATGAATTTTACAAAAGTCACTAGGCCTATTATAATTGCGTTAATATACGATTTTGGTAGTTTTATGTTTTAGTATGAGAACAAACTAATTTTAATTAATTACATAATATGAATATACTAGCCTACACTTCTTTCATGACTTTAAACAAGTCTCTCTTATTTGGAGCTCCATTTGCGTCAAACATGCACTATTCATTAAATTATCATGCAGAAGTTTTTTTCGCTTGCCAAAAAAAAAAATATTTTAATGTAGCTAAGTAGTTAGACATGAAAAAGACAGTATTTGCCCGAGTTGGGCACTAGATTCATGATGTGAAGCGGCTTGAAAACACAGTTGAGGCCCATAAAGCTTTAACTTGCTGTGGCCCCCGCAGAATTACATTGGATTAACAATGGCCGAAATTCTCAACTGCTAACATTTATAAAGAAATAAAAAAGAGAGACTAGCTATTTGAAAAAGAAGATTGCGCAACAAAATCTAACCAGGAATATGCCGTAAAAACCGGCTGCCATGTTCAACAACGAAAACGCGCTGTTTTGGGTGATTTCCTTTATCAATATCGTCATATTAAGGCTTTTAATGAGTAATCTTGCGCTGGGAGCCGATGAAAACTAAAACCAGTCTAGGACATACGTGGTTTTATGGTGCTCTTGGTATCTTCCTCCAGCCATTGTCAGCTCAGACAAGCCATGGCCGTCGGAGAGTGATCATGAGACGCCACCTACTTGGAATTCGTGAACTTCAATGAGACCTGAAGTCACGGGTAACAGTACTAGCTATAGTAAAGAGAGACAACGGCCCCGTGCGTTGTATCGGGTGAGAATGATGTTTTTAGCGCATCTTCCAGGTTTAAAAACATAAGATCCAATGCACGTTTAGATAGAAGGTTATCATGCATGTTTCGATCAGTAGCTAACTTTTTATATTATTTATAGGTTATAATAGAAGATGTTGTTCAGTGTAGCGATACTGCCACTGGTTCCACGTGACTATACAAAGTAACAGATTAAAACTTTGCATTTCCTTTTGGCATGTTTAAGAGTTTGAGAACAAGACCTCAAGTTCGTGAAAGGGTGAGGGTCACTGGTTGTTTACAAATAGCCCAAACAGCGCCCCGGGTTTCCACCAGTAATTGTAATATTGCACGAAACTTTGGCATTTTCTTGCAGGATTGTTTTCGACCCACTGGAATCAGGGAATCACGCAAATGACCGATAACTTTTCGCACTGGCTCAAGTTAGCACTTCTTTCTTGAGAAGCACAGTAATTGGTACAGTTCAAGTCAATTTGTCATCACTTCATAGGCTACATAGGCTACTACTAAGAACAAACGAAATTTGTTCTGTGTTAGACGCCTTTTTCAG
This sequence comes from Carassius auratus, assembly GCF_003368295.1. Lineage (NCBI taxonomy): Eukaryota > Metazoa > Chordata > Actinopteri > Cypriniformes > Cyprinidae > Carassius > Carassius auratus. The sequence continues at coordinate 15,068,428 of NC_039258.1, forward strand.
TCCACTTTGAAAAGCTGTGGCTTTAGATTTTTCCTCCCCCAGACTTCTCATCTGAAATTGTACTAATACGTTCAGTTGTATTGTAAAAGCAGTAAAGCTCGCGTATAATTGCATCCAGTTGACAATTGACATCCAGTTAATTCCACAACAATTTCAATTCTTTTTCTACAGATTTAGAGTGTTTAAATAGCAAAGGTCTTTGATTGGAATTACTGATTTATAGATGTTCTTCAGTGATGTCTAGAAATGTATTATTATTGTAAATATAAATAAAACTTCAATGCCATTTAGAAATAGGCTAAACGTGCCGTTTTAATAATTGTTAATCATGAAAAAAAAAAATGCATTCATCGATTATAGACCGCTTTTAATTTTCTTGAAAAAGCGGTTTAATAGTAGACCATTTGCTTGTGATTAATAAAAAAAAAACGACAATGTCAGATCGATGTGATATTACTGTCGAGTGGCCTTATACGCTTTGGTGCATTTAATTAGCTCAGATCGTCTTTTCCCTGCATTTTGCCGCAATGCAGTTAAGGTCCCACTTTTAATTTTTTCCTCCACTATAGAATTGACACGATGCTGCCATTATAAAGGCTCTTTGAAAATATAGGTTTGGACAAGGTAGGTATGTGCATTTGTAGTTTTTAACTCCGTAACCGCTTAGTAGGTGAGTTTGTGTGTAGGCTATATATATATATATATATATGAAGAGTTCACATGCAAAAGCCTCTAAATGCCATCTGAAACTTTCATCTAAAATTAGGATTTTTATCAGGCTCCTATATTTATTTTCAGTTATTTCAATTTAATAGTCTGGCAAAGGACCTGCACATTGCCATTAAAGTAAAATGACTCAACCTAAGCATAGGAGCTTGATAAAAATCCTAATTTTAGATGCAAATTTCTGATGGCATTTAGAGGCTTTTGCATCTGAACTCTTCATATATATATGATAGATAGATAGATAGATAGATAGATAGATAGATAAACAATACTGCTCAAAAAATAACTTTGATAAGAAAGGGTTTGTGCGTCCTGCACTTAAATGCCATAAAATAGAAAAAGAAACTATTAAAACACTTTTAAAGAATGCTTTCGTCTCATTCAGTTCATTTTTTGACTTAATATAGTATCTAAATATTAATTATAAAAGGCATGTTAATAAATGATAATTTTCTCTCAATAGTAGCCTATCTATAAGAAAGGATATTATTAAACAGGTTGTTAGGTCATCTTTTTAAAGTAAAAACACAATAACACTTTGTGCGACTGTAAACAAAAACCGATACGGTTTTAAACTTTTATACAAATTTTGTGTTCCTAAAGTGCTTATCGGTTTGATAAAAAAAATGAATATATAAAGGCCTTATATGAAATCAGATTGTGTACGATAAGTTCTTCAAAATGTATGCTTAATTTAAACATTCTTGTTGATTCTGCAGTAGGCACCTAATGTTAAAATGTTGTTTTTCGTATGAGCAATAAAAGAAAACGACAATGGATTTGTTGTCGTTGTTGTTTTGTTTTTACGGAAAAATAAGCAGGCAACAATACTATCATATTACTTTTCACATTTCCCCTAACTTGTGTTCGGGGATTATGCTACATTATAAGCTATATTTGTATAGCCTTGTAAAAGGAATATATCCTTCATATCCAAGAGCATATAAACATCAAATATTTCATTTGACCAAAAAGTACAATTTTATAACATGAAATATTGTTACAGGCTATACTGAAAATTACTCAAAAGTATCATATTTAATTCTACACAGACCGTCTCCAACACTTAGAACCGATGGTTTACTAATATGTCATTTCCTTTAATGCCGTTGGGTGGCAGCACAGTCCAAATTAAAATGCGTGTTGAAACGCAAACAGTGTGAATCCCGTCCATATGCTTCTCTCCACATTTTCCGTCTGCTCAGACATTTTTGGAGACCACAGCTCATAGGCTGCCTTCCTTCACATCCCACAGAGAGATCATTTATTTGTGACTACTCAGCAGTGAGAAACAAATTACGAATTACTGGTGCAAATTCTCTTTAAATGTAAAGGTTTGTTATTTTACGCATTTGTAGAATAAAATAGATTCGAATCAATGGGAATTGTTAATGAAACAAACGATTAAGGTGTATCATCTTATTTGAAATACAATTGTATCATTTCTGTGTCAAGCACAATAAGTAAATGAAAAATTACATCTTTCTGATTCTTAAAAAAAACGTAGACTACAGAGATTAACTGCTGTTATCGTTTTTTTTTTTTTCAGATTAAAGATGTTGGTGGTGAAACTTTACACGTTGTGGTTTGATAATTTTGCAAATGCAAACATAAAAAGCCAAGTAGCCTAATAATCTAGATTATTTAATATGATTGCATTTCATTTCTGGTGCTAGTGTTTATTGTATTCTTAAAACTACTGATGTCTTAGTGGCACTGGGTTTGGATTTAATTTAAGCAATTGGTGTACCAAAAGTATGCATTTCTAAAATGCATTTGTTGGGTTAACAATAATCAATTTCTTAAATAATGACATACACATTTGAAGCTGTCACTTTACCAGTTTTCCTTCGCGCGTTTTTATATTCTACGTCTGTTTATTCGTTTTCGGTTTTTCTAAAGGTTTCTTTGTTTCCTTCTTTCTTTCCTTCTTTCTTTCTTTCTTTCTTTCCTTTTCTTTATTTCAGATATCCTTTTGTTAGGGTTGTCTCTTATGAGTAAATTGATTTCAGCAAGACGTTTTGATGCAATTTATTTATATTTTAAATTATAGTGTCACTGTAAATGCTTGCTAGTTGAAACCTGAAAGGAGGAAAAGGTTTCCACACTATTTTGTAATTTTGTTTCGGAAAGCCATGGCACAACATGGCAATATGGCAAAACATACTTCAGTAGCCAACTCTAAAAGCTGCCTTCTTTAACTGTATTTAGGTCGTTGCTATGCTTTATAGGCTAAAGATCATTCGGAGAAGTAAATAGTCTACTAATATCGGACTGCATACTTTTTCCTCTGCCTTTCACTCCCCTCTTTCTCGAATTTATATTTTTGACTGTATGATTCAGATTCAAGTAGGTTCATTTACACTGCAAAATAAATTGCAGAAAGCACAGAAAACATCGACTCAAACACTGATTTTATAGCTATTTTACTACAGACTTTTGGAATCCAAAGTCATTGTCAAGTCAGATGACTGGGAATACGCAAAACGGGTTATTATACAAACTTTTAACTTCTTTGCTATTTAATAACGCAAACACGAATCTAGAGTTCTCAGATTTCAGAGGTTTTTCGCAAATACTTCTATGAGGAACAATGAACCATCTGCGGGAAGTTAAGGCAGATACATATTTTTGCCACTAGATGGCAGCACCGTTACGCTCACGGAAATGGGCTCTTGGAGAACATTTGTTCTGGGACAAAAAAAGAAATCACTTTTCACGTCTCATCAGTGATTTGGCTAAAGACAACAACATCACATCTATTCGTATTAGCAGCTGATATCCTTCTATTTTACTCATTCTTTTCTGGGAATTGAATTCAATCGATACATTAAAAAGAAACTGATAATTTACAATAAACAATTTGGCAGAATGTTGACATTCGTAATAATTATAAAGATACAAATATGGCAGTACATCATTTAATATGGGGAGTTTTATTTGCATACTGTCTGGAGTAACACATTAATGTATTTCCACGGAAGCCACTTTTGCTATATACAAATGCACGGGTAAATAGAAAATAAAAGCTCAAAACAAAACTCTGTCACGACTTGGGGTAAATTTACTGTACAGTTAGCGTAGCATGCACATCTACAGTCTAAAAGGTACAGTTGTTTCTGATGTGTAAAAATAAAAAATACACGAAATTCCATGGTTTTGTTTGTTTATACTTCACTGATTTTCTAAGATGAACGTGTATTTTACATTCCTCCCACGTCTTTGCCTTAATATAGCTTGCATTATAGACCAAAAAATAAAAAATAAAAAAACAAGTGGTGAATATGGGTTCATTGTTCTTGAGCAGTATCTTCGCCTTTTATCAGTGTCAGTGTCTTGGCAATTTGTAGGCTACACAGGGAAGTAAAATATAGATTTTCCCCCCTGCGCATCTCGACGTCGAACAGATGATGATGGAATGGATTTCAGAATAAATAATGTTGAAGGTCCTTCCATTTATACCCCTTTGGTATCTCAGTTTGTCATTCTTTCAGACCTTAACTGATGCCCTTGTACTTGTTGACCACTTTCTTCTCCTTCACCCGTCTGTTTTGAAACCAGATGGTCACTTGCCGCTCGGTCAGGTTTGTGTGAGCAGATATCCTTCTTCGTTTGTCCTTGGTTATGAACTTATTTGTGGCATATTCTCGTTCTAGTTCCTTCAGCTGAACCTTGGTGTAGGGAACCCGCTTCTTTCTTCCTCGACGCACTGAGGCTACATCGCCACCCGAGACGGTGTCTAGGGGGTCAGAAGGAAACCAAAATAAGGTTGGTTCAAGCGTAATGGAAATGTCAGAATTGTTAAATAATTAAACTGGAAAATAAAAACACAATGTGTCTTCAAAGCAATGCAACAAATAAAACATCTAAACGTCGAATGAAATAGGCTTTTAACATAACGGGGAAGTTCGTTTTTAAATAACACTTGCTATTCGTAGGCCTAAAGGTCAATTTTACGCACACTACATTTTTCGTTTAAATCCCTAGTGCGTTGGCTATTTCCCTCCCTAATATAATAAAACAGATTTTTTTTTTTTTTACCTTGAATAGACGATTTCCATAAGCTGTTTGACTGTGTTTGGTCTTTAGGACAGTACATCGGACTGCTCCATCCGTTCGTGATTGCCCAGGGCTGGTACGTTTCGACGGGCAGAAGAGACTCGTGCCTGGGTTCCGCAGGGGTGCTCAGCGCAGGGACGACTGGCACGTCGAGGTAACTCGCCACAGGCTGGTAAGGGCCAGATGAGTAACCTTGGTAGAAGGCAAATTCCTTAGCACGGGAAGGGAACTCCTCTCCAGAAACAGACGTGTCCATGTATTTTTCCCCATAGGAGCTGGGCTGCGTGCAGGACTTGGGCATCCTACACGGGTAATAGCTGCCGCCAAAATATCCATAGGGCAAAGAAGCACTGGGAGAGTTCTGTACGGCTGAACACGGACTGCATTGTTTGACAGGTTCCCCCATGCCCGATCCTGGCACCTCACTCGACGTGTAGGTTGTGCTCGGGGCCAAAGAAGACGGGTGCGCAATAAGGTTCCTGCACTGGTTAGCAGCGAAATTGCCTCCCACAAATCCTTCCATGTTTTTGCTCATATCCTCCAAGCCGTTGTCATAGAGAAACATCACCGGGTCAATCCAGCGGGAATGGAGGAGTAAAGACGCTGTCATAGCACGCCCTACATGGAGCCTAGCAGCTCTTTTAGAATTCCCCAAGACTGAAGGGGAAGCAGTGGATCAGTGGAGTAACAGATACCCACGCGTCCCGTGTGCGTCAGGATCCAACTATTATTGGACGAGTGGAGGCACGTGACATGCAAAGAGGCTGATAAACGTCTAAACTGGAGATAACGCCGATCTAGCAAGACAAGCGTACTGCACTGAACTGAAACAAAGTGGAGGGATTTGGTCAAAATAGATATAAAGATTCTGGCGATAAGCTTTATCTTGACGAGGAAGCCAAGTGCCATTCCATTGCGCAATGGGACTGGAATATATTACGCACCTTCATTTATAAGTATAGCCTTCAATTTAACAGTGAGATTATTGCACATTTGTAAATATCATTTTCTCACATACTATTTAAACAGTTAACAGTGATGAAAACGGGACATCTTAACTTTATTGTATTTCTTTTTTAATCTGGTGGCGTTTCGAACTCACCTTCTATTCCCATGCTGTTTTTTTATTTAAAAGAAATGCATTTGCTTTTCTTCCAAGCCATTTGATGATGTGAAAATTAAATAAGGAAGCATAAAGTCTAAAAGCGGCTATTTTCTTTCTTTATGTATTTTTGACTATACAGCATTTTGCACAGCCTCAGTGAACCACCACACAATCGACCATTTCGAGCCCCATGAAATTGTCAAATAACAAATCACACTTTATGAAAATGACCACCAGTTTATTACTCTATACGGCTAGAGATCCAGCCCACAATTTGGCAAGACTCGTTTACATACGAGTTACACATGCACGGCTGGAGGCCAAGGTCAAGTTGAAAGTTGCAGTCTAGCCAGGGCCCTTGTTGTCGTTGAAGGCTAGACCGTCTGGCAGGAAACAACCACACATCTCCGGGTGCATTGTAAACAGGAGCACAAAGGTATTACTACTGCTTGTGATGCCACAGATTCAGCATGAACGTGTCTTCATTGCAGCTTTGGGTATCTGATGTCTTGGCACAGTGGTCTGACACTGCTGGAATTATAGCAAGACGATATTATTATATTATTATATTATTCGTATAAATAACAATAATAATAAATCAACGATAAACATTGAAATATGAATATTATTATTACCTATTAGGTGTCGATTATTAGTGTCATTATAAAACAGTGTAATATAGGATGCATTAACAAATAATCAAATTTATTTCAATCTTATTTCAAATCCGTTATTTTATTTTTTTCTGAAATTGGCTCACAGGATGAGCGGCTATAGTGTCCAATACGAGGATATCGTCGGCTACTCTATGACATAAATGGTAAAAAAATTTTTTATTGTAGCCTATTATTATTATGTTGAAGTGAATTGAAGGCTAACAAACTCAAACTCAAAAATGTGTTGCGGTTAAATGAATAAACCTACTTCGTTTTGGAATTATTCTTTAAAATAGTCAATAATATTGTTGACCATTGGTTATCTGAGAAGCACCGAGTTACATTAATGTTGAATAATATCAGCCAGTGAGGCTATTTAAGGGGATTTAAAACAATAGATTAATTCCTAATTTAGTTTTTATTGTCATGTGCACGCAGCATAGCTGTTTATGAGGAGCACAGAAAAATGATAAACTGATAAATTGGAGTGCTATTAAAGAATAAGGCCTTTTTTGGTTAGCGGGCAGCCGTTTGTATTCGCTCATATCCAGCAGAGTCCACAGGAAATCAGCTCGCTGGTGGCGTGCAAACACTGGCTTGTGAGGCGCCAAGTCCCTATTTGATCTTTTTAAGGTTTCTTGAGCTATTAACGTTCAGCGTTGTTCGAACCCTCTCACAATAGCTGAGCTGTGTAAAAAACAAAACAAAGTCAACATGTGTACAGACGGACGTGAGAATTGTTGCTGCACTAGAACCAGAAGATTCAATGCACTTCTGAATTAACCTTGAAAATAGATGATGCGACCTTTTTCATTCCTCAGCATTAAAAATCTATTGTTTCCAAAAGATTTTACGTAAACACGGCAGCCCTACTGTTTTTAGACTATATTAGGCTACTTTAGTCCTGTGAGCAGGCCAACTACGGACTATTTAATATGTATAGATATGCTACTTTACATGTACAAATTCAAAGAGCGTATTAATTAAAAATTAGATATTTCAATATTTTACTGCTACGTTTGTGGTATTAAGATTTAGGATCATTTAAATCACTTTGAGGATAGCATAAAAATAAAATAAATAATTCTTTAAATGTGTCTCTAATTTCAATGGACTGAAATAAGACTTGGTGTTAACAGTTTCAACCACCAACAAAGATACAGCGAGGCATGGATCTAATATCTCCCCAAAAACAGAGCAAACGAACGGTGTGAAATGCAAATTTAGCTGCCTATATCTTTTTTAATTTCAGGTTCAGATTCTGAAAGCGGTATAGCTTTTACTTATCTTGTTGTTACACTCACGAAAACCAATGAACACAAAGTTTTAGGGGCTTGAGTAAATGTATTAAAAGCAAATAGCCCATTTGAGAGGCACGAAGCCTTGAGATCTTATTTTGTACGTTACGTTATAAAATAGCACATAATTAGATCTCACTTAATGTCACCTGCGCTACATTTCAGACACATACTAACACTGCTGTCGCCTACTAATTATTAATGGGTTGATAGAAATGTTTGCAAATGTAGATAAAATTGTCATTTGAAATAATGGCCAGAATTAGCCTACTTTCAATTTAAATCATTCGTATGACGCTGTTTGACACAGTTTTACATGATCAGATAAAGCGTAGACAACTTTTTAAATGTGTGCTACGGAAATTGGTCAGAAATATCTATAAAAAAAAACCTGCACGGCATTGGTATTGTGGAATGATTGTGGCCACACCGATCTAAAACACTAGGTTACATATTAATCAAGTAAATGTAATAGACTATTAATACCATTAATTATTAAAAATCTAATGCACGAAAAATTTAATTAATGCAGTAATCAAATAGGCTTTTGGGAACAATGTATACATCGCCTTTACCCTGTGCTACAAAACAATTCAGATGAAATCATATTGAAATATGGAATAATATAATTCGCAGATAAATAGTTGAAACTGAATTTGGATAATTGTGTTTTCCTGCAGGTTAGTGTTGCTTTAGAATAAAACTGTATTAAAATAAATGCAAATGTTTCATAAATGTCTCAACTTCGATGCTTTAAAAGCAGAAACTCGAATCATTGTACTCTCAGTGCTGATAAAATATTTCCAACCACCTTTATTATGCAACAATAATGAATGAAAAGTTAAGCCCAAGCATTAAAAAGAGAGAAAATATTTTTTTACAATCTATTTTTTCCCCTGATTTAGGCTACCAAAGAGCGCATTATCTTAGTTAATGTTTTAATGAAGTGGAATAAATAGTTTTATTGGCACATCATGATTCAAAGTCCAAACATTCGTCATAGGAATAATTATCTTTCTCTGAAGCCAAAGAGTTTGACTGAAAAATATTTTTGTGTTACATGCGTGTTATATGTATAGGCCTAGATATTGTAGCGAAAAGACTAAATAGACATTTTTTTATTTAACTCGTTTAATGGCTATTATAAGAGACGAATAGATTCCAATTAACGTAAACATTAATTGTCCTAAATAAAACAAGTTTGTAGATAAAGTGCTGGGGGTGGATGGGACCCCAATAAAAGAACTTTCTAAAATCCTTTTTTAGAAAAACATTTTTCAAACAAAAGTTTGGTCCCATGCAGTTTTTGAATCTCAAAGATTATGAATCTGAGTATTAATACTTAATTACTAAATACAATGATAATTTATAGAAATTTTTTTAATTAAGCAATGTGTGAAAATAATGAAATAAAACAAAGCTTGTTCGGATAAATATAAAGGTAACGAGTGGGATCGATTCACTGCATGGGATCCATTTTTAATTTTATTTTATTATTATATATATTTTTTACGATAAACACACCGGAATTCTATATCGTGGTTTTATTTTCTGAGTCATCAAACCTGTCTGTTCTGGAAATCCAGATAGTGAGGTCTCTGTTGGCATGCTGAAGCTTATTTCAAGTATAGTTAAATCTAACAACCACATTACACCAAACTCAAAATCTAAGTAGTAGGACACATATCCTCTTTCGACCACACCTTCTGCACGTGTCAAGGTCCATACAATTAAATAAAACACTTGAAACTATACTGTACGTATTTGTCACATGAGAATTTTAATTAAATCAAACATTAAATATTATTTGAGAGAACTCGTCGTTCACGGAGCATGACGCAGCAAGAGTTTTACTTTGAATATTGAATAGGTGTCTTGTCTATGTTGATCATGTCAGAAATTATATATATATATATATATATATATATATATATATATATATATATATATATATATATATATATATATATATATATATATATATAAACAAGTGTTACCAAAGTGTTTGTCTGAAACGAACTGCTGTACAAAAATCGTGTCAAATTACAATATAATTACAATTACACATAAAGAATGCGCACACTTGTGAATATTAACTCGGAGATCTCACGTCTGAGCTGTACCATAATCATATAAGAGTTCCCATCAGTCGGATAGTTTTAGAAACGTTTTATTCAATCGATACACCTTTAACAGCTAGGCAAAAAATAGGTTAATAAACAAAAAAGAAAAAGAAAAAAAAAAAAAAACGAAGAAGAAATTGCCATTTAATGTTATTGTTCACCACGTGGCCTTTAGTCAGTTGATGATGATTGTCCACATACTCCGATTCTGAAGCGACTAAGCTTGACAAAAAAAAAGAGAGAAAAGAAACAAAACAACGAATAAAAAAGATATACAATTTCTTTTTTCGGTCTAAAAAATCTTTAGCTCTGAGAAATGATTATTATTATTTTTTCAGTGACCAGAGGGACCAGAAAGGGTCATGGGTGAAACCGGAATGGGATTCCGGGTTTTGGGCTGCTTGAAGTCTAACTACCCCATAGTCCTCTGTTTGTAAGACCTGCCAACTAGATAACAACACAGCACTTAGGCCTCCATGCTTAATGGACTTTTTATGGGTTTGTCCTGTGATCATGTGACCTCTAGCATTATGGCCTCTCTGTGGCTCTTTGGTGGGTAGATCAGAAACATACCACTGACTGCTTTTTCCCTCGTTTTGGAAAACCAGGACAGCAAAAGTGAGTTTGACAAAAAGAGGCGAAACACAATGAGAGATGATGGGGCATCAATGAACATTTCTGAGGGAAAAAGTTAAGAGTCATGAAGCCAAACCTAAATGTGTTCCTCACAATGTATCTAAGATTGTATCATTATTAGCTTATCGGAAATGTGATGGAAACCAACCAGGGCACACAAACAGACGAAATTACATATTTAATGATTGCTTGAATATAATTTTTACTAGGCTCCTGACCGGTTATCATCTAATCATTCTAATGGCTTTCCAAGCCATTATGAATTTATATTTTAGAATACAACAAATTATATTTTTGTCCATACAATTAAAGTCAGTGGGGTCTTATATTGTTTTGATCCGCGCTGACTTGATATAAACACTTCAAAACATTCAGCGAAAGATGTTCTTTTGCAGTCTATGAGAAAAAAATTTGAATTGCAGAATTATTTGTGGGTGAATTATCCCATCCAGTCTAATACTGAGAACATGAAACTTAAATGATACAATTTCCTTGATGTGTAAAAGATTTGTAGTGTTGATGAGTCATCTTTATTGTGCATGTTACGTGCTGCTGAATTCAAGGTGAGGCTTCATAAAGATTCACTGCTTGACCTTGAAGAGAGGGAGGAGACCAGGTAAAACTATGTGCTTTGTTACATCATTTTAACTGGTCAACCGCATTCATCAGGATTACCTATGCAATTGTAAATCTTGCTTAGTACCCTTACAATACAACTTCAGTTTCCAGGTTTGTGAAGAACTGAAAAAATAGGTGTTATAAACATGCATCAACACGCCAGTCTTAACATCAAAACTACAGGTATTTCCTGCTTTAATTTTCAGGTGTTTAAATGTACATGAATACAACATGTAGATCAAACACCATTAACAATTTCAAAGACTAGCCCACAGCAAGATATATTAAAGACATACAAACTAAAATTGGACATATGCAATGAAAAGGAGTGTAACGGCTGATCGGAGTCTTGCGAGTTTGTGGTCTTTACATTTTTGTTAGCCTACAGAACCGCAACTAAGGCAAGAACAAAAATTTAATTCACAGCATCTCATCAAGTGATTGGTGGATTACTAATTGTACATGAGTGGGCCCACAAAGGTAAGGAACTCACAGCCTCAAACATGACACACACACACACACACACACACACACACGTCTTTCCCACTACCATCCTATCTAGATATGTGTTCACTCATTCATTTATGGCTCCCAAGCACACGCATGCCAATGAAATCACATAGTGGGGTCAAAGTTTTGCATGTCAGCTCATGTGAAAGGCAGGCAGTGCTGGGTAAGGCTGTGGAAGGGACAGAGAGGGTCGCCGTCTACTGGCCCTCCTCTTCTCGAAGGAACTGGAAGACGGATGAGAAGTCCTTGCTGGCGTAGCCGCGTGCGCACATCATGCGGTAAATCTGATGGGCCAGAGAGCCCAATGGCACTGGTGTCTTTGTGTTAGTTGCTGTATACTGAGCAAGTCCCAGATCCTGAGGATAAATGATAGAAAATGTCCATGAGATATAAGCATTTGAAAAGTTAACTATTAGATGTGTTCTTGCATTTAAAAATAAGGTTATGTGCATCGGAATACGGGGTCTCAAGGCAATTTAAAGAAGAAAATAACTAAATGAAAATGCAGCCCCCCCCCCACCTCACAATATTTAACAGCAGTGGGAAATGTGACAACAGCATTAACATTTATTAATGTATCAGTGGTAGCAGTATATAATAAGTGTTTATTTAGCAGTGGAAATACATTGACAAAAACAATTATTGGCCAAGGCAGAAACCAAACAAAATGAAACACTGGGCAGAAGGCTGAATACTGATCATGGTTTTCCATGTTTTCTTTTCCCCCCATGCGTTTTGGCAATTATTATTATAATTTTGTACCACTGCATAAATTAAATAGCCAAAATGTGTTTTTTACTGTTTGGTCTTGCTTTCCAAAGAAAATAAATCAGTTACCAAACAACAATTAATTTTTTTTTTTAACACTGAACATTTTAAAACTTTCTAGCAGACATTATACCGACAAACCATTTTTGAGACCCCCTTCTTGAATCAGTTTTTTTTTTTTTTTACTGTACAAATAAATGCATCCTTGCCGAAGAAAAGAGAATGAGCGGTTGTAATTGTCTTTTTTCTATTTTACAGAACAAAGATTACAAAACTAACACTTATGAATGATGATGGAGTTGCTTTTTCTCAGCTTTTATTTTGGCAGATACCACAGGAAGACCTCAGTGCTTCTTTTTGTGGACAACAGCAGATTTAGAAATTATTCTCATTACGAATTTGGAAAGATGTTTGTCGCCCGTATCGTATTGTCCCATGCCTTGTAAAAATACATAAATATCATACCGAGCAACTGACGAGTAACACCGTTTCAGCACAGATTTTGGTCATGCTTTGGACTTTGAACCCTGACTAACAAACTCATCATCACTGTCTGAAAACAGGCAATTTATGTGTGTATTACAAAATATAACATTCTGCAGTTTATTTACCAATTGTTTAAGGCCATTACGCAATTTAAAGCATCATACAGTAACCAGCAACAACCACCCCCTCCTCTTCTCGTTGAAGGCCTGTGATGTGCTGTAAGTGCTTAATGATTTTTCCATCTTTCTCTGACAGTTTTAAATGTTTCCACACTGCCGACAAGTTTGCTGCATTATATAGTGCAAGCCTCTCACTCTGCACTGGTTGCTCTTTTGAGTGCAACATCTAATTGTTCGGTACAATTTATTCAGTATTTTCACTTATTCCGAAATTAAATGATAAATGTTGGCTGCTGAACATCCCTATTTAGCAGCAAATCAGCACAATAGAATAAAAGATAATTCAGCAGGAATAAATTACATTTTAAAATATTTTCACATACCATTTTTACTGTTTTTGTAGCTAAACAAAAACGTATGAAACTAGGGCTGCACGATTAGGATAAAAATCATAATTGTTGATTATTCCCTTGAAATTGTAATTATTAATTATGATTACCACAATTTACACTAAATGATGTTTATAACATTGTTCGATGCAACTGCATGCTGTAGTTTTTATATGAAAATGAAAAAAAGCTGAAAACACTAACTGAAAAACTTTGTGCTTTTCTATTGTATTAAGCCTTAAATGTCCTATACATTGGATTGGTTTCTTGAATTTTTTTTTTAAAAACTAAAATAAAAATAAATGGGAAAAACCCTAAAGGTAAAACGTAGAAAGATAAAAATGCAGAATAACATAAGTGGATTTTGAACGATTAATTGCCCCTTTGAACGATAACATAATTTGGCATCCATAATTGTAATTGCGATAAGAAATTCGATTGTGCAGCCCTATACCAAACTTCTCAAAAACACTTTATTCCAAACATTTGAACACCAATACAAAAAGTGGACTTGACTAATTAGCTATTTTGTTTATTAGCTACCCCTTATATTAGTAGTAACCACAGTAGAAATGAATATTTTATATATATATATATATATATATATATATATATATATATATATATATATATATATATATATATATATATATATATATATATATATATATATATATATAAAAAAAAAACATGCAAACCTTGGCCATGAGTGTAGTTCCGAAGCCACCCTGGTAGTTGTTTGCCGAGGGCACTCCCTCCATAACTCCCGGGACAGGGTTGTATGTGTCACTTGACCAGCAGCGGCCAGAGCTCATGTTCAAGATCTTCGCCAGAAGTTTAGGGTCAAGCCCTAATCTGTGAATGCACAAATCAATACAAAGCCATTCCGGTTAAAAAGTAGAAATTAATACAATCTGTAGAAAAGTAAATGCACCAAGACAGCTGTTTAATTGAATCATCTGTATTATAGTTTTAGCTGAAAATGTACACATCCACGATGTGAGTGAGTTTCTTCATCAGAACAGATTTGCGAAAAAAAAAAAAAATGTACTCATAATTTTGCCAGAAGTGAGAGTTTTAGGTTAAAATGCAAACACATTGCTTTTCACTTCACAAGATGTTTATCGACAGACTGAATCAGTGTAGATTATTGTGATGCTTTTATCAACTATTTTGGGTTCTGACGGCTCCCATTCACTGCAGAGGATCTGTTCTGAAGAAGAAACAAACTCATCTATATCTTGGATGCCCTGAGAGGGAGTACATTTCCATCCAATATTCATTTTTGGATGCACTGTTCCTTCAAGTTATTCATCTGTGAACTGCACCTGATTCCCAAGTTCATGGTCTCTGCTGTTCCAATCATCCCAATGGCCAGCAGCATATTGTTGCAGATTTTAGCTGCCTACAAACAAGGAAGAGAGAGATTATGACCAGAAATAAATCAGCACCTTTCTAAGAATGGCACTATATTCTTAAAAACATCCTGTTTGTACCTGTCCAGTGCCAACTTGGCCACAGTACACCACATTAGCACCCATACAGGTCAGAAGTTCCTTGGCTGCATTGAATTCTTCCTCTGGCCCACCAACCATAAAGGTGAGCTTACCTGAAGTGGCAGCACCAACACCTGAGAAATATAGAAAATGATGCAGATCATATTGTACATTACACACACTCAATTTACAGTTCCCACCAAAATTTTTATTTTGTAATTGATCCACACTTATGTCGTTTCAAACGTGCATGAGTGACTGACTGACTATAAAAGGAGCATCTCAGTCTTTGCAAGCAAAGCTGGGTCATGGCTCTCATCACGTTGTGCCAAATTTCATGAGAAGTGTCAAATCAAAAATCTGAATTTAGGTCTTTCACCAACTACCACACATAATATTGTGTAAAGGTTCAGAGAATCCAGAGAAATCACAGTACATGTAGGGCAAGGCAGGAGACCTCAGTTGAATGTGCTTGACATTTGAGCCCTCCCATGGCATTGCATAAGAAACGGTCATGATGCGGTGTTAAATATAGCCACACAGGCTCAGGAGTACTTCAGAAAACTGCTGTCACTTAACAGTCTGCTGCTGCATCAAGAAATGCAACTTGAAACTCTGTTACTATAGGAGAAAGCTATACATCAAGTCTGTGCAGCGATGCTGCCGGGTTCTCTGGGCCAGAGCTCAGATAGTCAAAAAGACAGTGAAAAGGTGTGCTGTACTCAGGAGTCCACATTTCAACTTGTTTCTGGGAAAAATGGTTTCGAGTTCTCAGTCCCAAAGACCAAAAAGAAACATCCAGACTTTCAGTGACAGATGCAAAAGCAAATATCTGTCATGGTATGCGAGTGCGTCAGTGCAAATGGCATGGGTCACTGGCATATGTGTGAAGGTGCCTTTGACATGGAGACATATATATGCCTCCGTCCCAACTTTTTAGGAGATTTTTTTTTATTTTATTGTATTTTAACAAAACATCCCAACTTCTCTGGATTTGGGGTTGTACAAGTTCCACAGAAGACCACCGTAACAATAACAATGGAAGTGAAGTTTCGATCAAATGTGTGACTGAAGACAAGTGACTGATTCTCTAATGTGATTGTTTCCACATCATCATACCAGTAACCTCTTTAAGCTTAAAAGATTGAGAAGACGTGTCTTCAAAATGTAACACCATCGAAGTGCCATAATTACTCTCAGAGAGGAAAGTCCTATAAATACACAAGCACTCCACCATCTGCCGTGAACACAGACACGCATGACGTCAGGGACAGTTTGTTGTGGCTCACGTCTGATTAAGCCTCCTTCACAGGCGCTAACACGGAGCTGGGAATAATGTCTGGAGGGTCTAAGTAAAGAGAATGAGCAGGTCTGTGGATTTCTTATGACTGCTTCACAAACCAAGAGTGGGTCCAGCGGTAGGTTAGCCAAACCCCACTGACGCATACGAATTGGGAGAGGCAACAATTTAAGGAAAGCAAACTAGAAGCACATTGTTTTTATGTGCCCAAAGACCAGAGGAAACAACTTCCTGATTAAAAAGGAGGATCGCCATAAAGCACAAACTAGCTGTTGACTGAGTTAAACCTTGTCGACAACGCAGGTAGTTTTCACACCTCAGGCAAATTTATAAGCAGCATAAAAATTTGAGAAAAGTATGTGCATAGTACACTAGACTCATATAATTCTATTTTTACACAAAGGGATTGCTATTTAAAGGGGTCATTCGCTTTAATTTTATTTCTGTGATTCACTTGCATAATAATAATTTAAAAAAAATGTAAACATTTGCACATCAAAGAAACAAGGATTTATTCAAACACTTTTGGGTTTTATATATTAGTTGACTTTAACAATTTGGGTCCTTGGAACCACTGGAACAAAATATTGCTTGATTAAGATTAATGTCTAAAGCATCCAATTCATAAAGTATAACAAAGCTTTTCAAAACTAGTTTAGGTCCAAGCTTTACCCAGTGCAGTTTTGATACTAACAATATTAATCCAAAGCAGAAAAAAAAAAAAAAAAAAAAAAAAATATATATATATATAAAATTTTTTATATATATATATATATATATATATATATATATATATATATATATATATATATATATATATATACACACATACACACTACTTGTGCATGTACGATCAGTCAAATCAATGAAAATGAACCGTGGAAGCATTAATGTAGAAAAACAAAAGGAACATAAGTACTTATGTACAGCAAATCTGCTGCCTATATTAGTGAAGTTTCTCTTCTCAGTTTACATGTCTTGGTAATTATATAGGAAAAAACCTTAGTAGGTACATGCAATTATTCTTACCGATGCTCTCTTATATTGGATACTGAAGAATGTACCTCTGCACAGATTCAGATGGCCCTATTTGCATACGATTCAAATCCAGTTTATTGTATAAATCATGTGAGTAGTGCACTTCAAACACTAGATGAACATTCCAAAAAAAAAAAAAAAAAAGTGGTGTGGGAATCACAGCTATGCTGGTTTACAAACTTACCTTATAAATTTGTTTGCTCAAAGTCTACACCTCAGCTATATCTGCCACAGCATTATCCTTTACAGAATAGGTTTCTAAATAAAGGGTCACGTGAGATTATGGCATTAAAGTCACTGATTTTCAGCACTTGTCTCCATTTCCACCATAAGTTGAGGTCACAGGATCTATTCCCAGATGCTGGCTTTTGATTTAGTCCATAACTCAAAAGGTCCACACCAATGGCTGGATTAAGAAAATGGACAAGATGAAGCAGGTGATAAAACGCTTTCCTATCAACAAAGCTGCAAATCACCCATTTCAGACTGAAACAGAGGACAGAGAGAATAAAACTTTGGGTAACTAGTGTATCCTGAAATTTGACTTAGCGAATTGTGATTGCGAAAACCACAATTCTTGAATTGGAGCCAAAGATTCTTTAAGACATTTGTACCCATTCCCAGACAGTGATTGGTTGCGTAACTGACTATGGGTGTGTGATTTATGAAACCTTTAAGAACATGCACTAACAAACATTGTCTGCACTTACATATTCATTTTGTTGGCAGTCAGGTTTCAGGTCACGATGATAGCATAACATAGTATGCAATTTACTGCATCTATGTCTAGCATTCATACCGTGTTGGGTAGGAAGTGGCAGTTTTTGTAATCTCACCTCCAGACACTGGGGCATCCATGAAAACTGCTCCCATTTTCTCTGCGGCAACTGCCATTTCCTTGGAGACAGCTGGATCAATAGTGCTGGAATCAATGAGTAGGGATCCCTTCTTCACTTTCCTGTTGTAAAGTAAAGATATCAGTAAACAAGATCTGTCCAGTACATGCGTCATGTCTTTAAAATACTGACTTTAAACATTTCTCACCACAATTAATTCAGCTAAAATATAATTTAATCTGGTTATCGTTATCTAAATTTAAAGTATGGATGAATATATGTTGGATTTGACTTGGATTTTTTTTTAACCCTCTATTCTATTTTTCAGCTAAATCTATATAGACTTTTTAGTTAAGACTTCCTTACTTCAGGATGCCATTTGGGCCTGTATACACATCTATAACATTGGGGCTGGAGGGAAGCATTGTGATGATTCGATCTGCTTTGTCTGCCACATCCGCAGGGCTGTCCAGGATCTGAGAACGGGGAAAAAAAGTATGTAGGTCTAATTCAAGCAATGTGACAAAAAAAAAGTTTTCTTGTACTGTCAGACTGAAATAATAGAATAAGACAATATTATCACACAAAGATTTTTGCAAAAGTGTGGAAAAATACAACTTATTGAAACAAATGGGTTCTCTATACCGTCAGAATACAAATGACTATGAACATCGCAGGGTTTAACACAAGTCAGATGTGACCAAGATAAGTTTTATGTCTGTTATCCTGACCTGAGCTCCTAGTTCCTGTAGCTCTTTGCAGGACTCTGGAAATACATCTGAGGCTATCACTGGATATCCATGTTTCATGAGGTTCTTTGCCATCGGGTTTCCCATGTTCCCCAGGCCAACGAAGCCCACCTGGGTTTTAGAGGCCATGGACCTGATGGAGACTAAAGAGAGACATGAATTATATAATCAGTGTCATATTTAGAATTTCACATCAGCATTTAACATATGACTGTTACAGATTAAATATGACGTACAGAGTCTAAGAATAGATCTTAAGTCTTTGCATGCTGAGCTAGAGGCAGATATGTGCAAATACACTGGATATTAGATTAAAAATGTCATTTTTGTTATCAAACAAAAAAAACGAAATGATTCCGTAAAAATAGCATCACAGAATGTTGATCAAATTTCAATCCGGTTAGATGAACTTGACGTATCATGATACTATATATTAAATCTCACTCATAGATATATCAGAAGAGAAGACTTTGCAATTGCAACAATTTAACAACCGTCCACCATTTAGTTAAACAGCGGCTGAGTCTGTTCACAATAAGTATAAGTTAACTTAATTGTCTTCTCGTGTTTCAGTGGCTTAATTTACACACAATGACTTTAGCCTAATAGCTATTACCGAGAGTTGCCAGTGCATTGCATTATATCAGATGTTTGCCGCGCGGAAAAACTGCATAGAAGTGCACAGTAGTAGACAAAAACATCATTTTTAGGATAAAGGTGCAAACACATTACCCTGCACGGCGTTGACATGGTTATGATACTTTCCTACAAGACAGCGCGAGCCCCTTAAAAGAGCGGCCATGCTGCTTCGCTCTTGACCTTCGACTTACAATGACGCCATTGGATAATCGATGACTGACACGTGTGCCTCCATACGTTTCATGGATCTTGGAACTCTTCGTCCAATGACATTCAAGGGAAGGCGGGACATCCTTAAAATCTCATAATAGATAAATCGAAAAAATAATAACAAAAACCATGTAACTGCCCTTATTCAGTCTGCTATTTATTTTCATTTGTGTTTAATACAATTATTTAATCGTATTTATGATATGTAAACAGAAACATTTGTCTTATTAGAAAAAGTATATATATATATATATATATTTGTGTGTGTGTGTGTGTGTGTGTATGTATGTATATTAATTTTTCTGGTTAACTAACTAAATGTGTTCGTTTGAATAAAAAGGTGCATCCAAATGACATCAAAACTACCCTAAAACCCGTATAATTCTCGGTATAATGACACACGTCAGTCTGTGAGTGGAATCCACCTGAAGATGAACACTGGATCAGGCTGTTGCGGATATGACGTGTGTGACGCGAGCGGTGTTGTTGTTATTGTGTCGTTCCGGGAAACCACAGACACGAACAGATAGGGGGATGTACTTTGATACTGGAAAGTGCGTCAAAAACTGCGCTGGGTTTTTCTGTGATACTTCAGCTTGAAAATGAGGTATTGTGCCGTCTTTTATTCACTTGTATTGTCTGTCTATATGTGTATTTGTCTTAAATATCTACTATGAGTTTATGTTACTGACTTTTAATATAATTTGAGCTCTGTTGTGGTGAATGGATGATAAGGGTTGTTCCTGAACTATCGGCCTCACACTTTTACTTGACTTAGGATATTAACTGTTGCATTTTTATACAGAAATAAAGACCAGATAATATATAGATTTGGGATGATTAAATGCTGATTGAATTGCAAAAGCTAATAAGCTGTAATTGTCTTGACTTCATGGTTTGTTATTGTTTAGCCAGACGGCTAAAGACGAGCTAAAACCTGCTAGCAAGCTACATCGCTAACACGAGCTTAGCTAATATAGAAAACTTGATGTATATGGAGTATATTTGGTATAACCAAATATTTATTATACCATTCAATATGAAATATATATGTTTATTGAACTTTTATTGAACTTTTCTTCTTTACAACATGATAAACAGTAGGAAGTTGAAATAAGTGTAAGTGCTTATAACTTCGGCCTATTAGCAAAACATTTATGTTTAGAAAACCAGTATGAAGGAAAATACGTTTTTTTTTTTTTTTGTTCAGCCATTTACTCGTATAACTAATTAGTTTTAAGCTGCGTAATCTAATGTCACATTTATGTTTGTGTTGTGCTATTTTCAGACAGACGACCTTTGGATTGTCGGGAAAAATAGTGTCAAGGAAGTTATAACTAAACAGCCGCAATAAATGCAGTTTTTTGTTGTTACAGGGTTAAATGATCGTGTAAACGTGAAAAAAAAACGACATTTTAACAGTTCAAGTCAGTAAGACACGTCATCTGTGACGTCACTACTCGGATAAAGGACATAATAATTTTGATTTAAGAGGAAACAGTTATTTTATTGGCAAAATATTTTATTCATAAATGCAAATTTGCTCTAAGAGTACCCAAATTAAATAATTTTCTGTGTGACTTCAACTACTTAATCAAGACACTGAAAATAATTAACAACAAAAAAGTGTCAAACTTTTGAAACTGTATGATGTTTTGTTGAGTGAAATGTAATTTTGATTTGATTGACAGCAAATAAAAATATCCTTCGGGTGCTGAAATGTGCCGTGTGAAAAATCTTTTTCTTTCCTTTTTTTCAGCAGCGCTCAGCTGTTTGTGTAAGCTTGACGGAATCTCTTTAGTTTCAGGAATTTCCTGCACTGTCGCTGTACTCACTGCGCTCTTATACAGATGTTTCTTTAGATTAAAAAAAAGAAAAGATGAGCAGTGTGAATGAATTTGTGTGGCAGCTTAGTGAAAAATAGTTAAAGAATGTTTTTATGTACAGCACAGTGTTCCTCAAATCATTTGCAATGCTCATTTTCCCCCAAGCAAGACAAACTGAAGAAACTGGTCAGGTAAACCAACATGCAACTTGAAGGTTTTCTCTGCTGACATATTTTAAAGTATCAACGTGATTACAAAACAAATGACCTTTTCTTATCAAGTGCGGTTAGTGTTCACAACCACACAGAAAAATCTCGACAATCATCAGACTCTGTTTGTTCATTGCTTAGTGCTTACTGAGTCATCACCTTATGAGTGTGAGATGTGACGAATGTTTCAAGTCTGTAAAAAGTACATTAGTACAAAACTGGTCCATTTCCCAGAGTTTGATAGATGTGGTGGTCATGATAATTGACCTACCTCATTTTAGCTTCGTTTCAATAAATGCAGTTTACTTTAATAAAGTATTATGCTTTGAATAGTCTTTATTTTACATTAAGGAGGTCTTTGAGAGGAGTTGAGAAGTGGCTGAGTGCTATTTAATTTAAGATGATATTGGCTTGTTTCAGCCAGAAATTAAAGTTATCATCATTTACTCACCCTAAAGTAATTCCAAACCTGTATGCATTTCTTTCCACTGTTGAACATTAAAAAAAAAAAAAAATGTTTTGAAGAATGTGATTAAGTAAACAGCTGGTCCCCATTGAATTCTATAGTTTGGAAAAAGAACACCATAGAAGTCAGTGGGGACCAGAAACTGTTATAGCAAGGATTCTTGAGACATGGGACAAATATACAATATATGTATGTGTGTGTGTGTTTGCGTGTGACAGAATGAACCTATTATTAGGCCATTTGATTTATTTTGAAAGAGATAGTAGGCATAAAATAAATAAATACTTAAAGAAATGACAAATCTAAATCACATCAACACTTTAATTCATCAAAATTAATTAATATGAATTAAACTAGTTCATAAATAAGTTGACTTTCTTGCAGTAATAACTGATACATTATTGTGTGATTTTGAAACTATTAATTGTGCAGCGATTATCAGTAGATTTAATAACATGTAATCAGTAAAATAGACAAAATAAGTTGTGTGATCTGTTCTAGCCAATGAGCGTTTCATAATGATGCCTAAAGATATTCACTCTAGATAACTGTAGAATCTGGCACGGAATATTTTCAGGTGTCTCTTCTGTGTTTCATTTCTTATATGGGTCTTGTATTCCCACAGACGCAGCTGCTGATAGACAGATGGCATTATTCCTGGAGGGGACAGCAGCAAGCAGCACCATGGAAACGTCCAATTTTGCCCATGTCATCTTCCAGAATGTGGGGAAAAGTTACCTTCCTCACGCAGCATTAGAGTGCCATTACACCCTCACGCAGTTCATTAAACCGCATCCCAAAGACTGGGTCGGCATATTCAAGGTGACAGTTGTTTTTATTCCTTCTCTCTTCTGCCATGTTTTGCAGTGGCTACCAAAAGAAGCATAGATATTAAGAGATTGTAACTTGGCTTAGATTCTTCTGTTTCATCTCATCACCATTCCACCTTCAAACAAGTCACTTACATTTAAGATTTTATATGAAGAAATATAATTCATTATAGTAAATGTAACATTTTAGTATATTAAAACAGCAATTCTTCGTAATGAGTTGCAGAAAATGTAAAAACCTCTAGTATGAAGGTAGATTGTATCAGTATTTCTGTCCCATTGCCTTCCTCAGTAGACTTTAATCATATTGAATTCAAGACAGTTGAAAACTAGGCCGTGAGGAATAGACTTACATAGATACAGTCTTTACAATGGCACACATTGTACTATAAAAGTACTAGATCATGTCATTTTCACAACTTTCAAATCTTTTTTATGAGGTGTTTGTCAACAGAGAGTCGTTTCATCAGCTAAACAATTGGTGTGTTGTTAAACAGCTGCACCGCCTCATTTTCATTCCTGTCAAAAATGAAATATGGCGCTTACCCCAGACTAATGTCCCACCCCTGACTATTCCTGCATTTTCCAGTGGTTTAGATTTTTACTTGCCCTGCCAACATTTTCATTTCCAGTTAACTTTTACAATTCTCTATTCCAACTTCAATACCACAGTAAAAACTACAAGCCTACCAAATATAAAGTTCAAACATTATTAACTGAACAGTCAGTAATAAAATATGAACAAATAAACAAATGACAAGCAACAAAACAAAGATACAAATGAAACAGTGCTTCAAGTTCTTCAGATTTATAGGTGTTTAGGTACAGAATTTTGTAAACAAATGAAAAAATAATGCATAGTATTCACTGTATAAATTAATTACAGATTAAAAATAGTTCAAGTTATTGGGTCAATTTTTCAAATAGTAAATTTGGCCTATTCCGTGTTATTTTTAAGACACAAATATGGATCCAATATAAGCTTAAACATCCCATTTCTTTCTCAACTGTTTATGTTCACTCAAGACATAAACCCTTTTTTTGAGGATAATCACCGAGATGGGAATGTGTGTTTGTCTGTTCAAGAGAAAGAAGACATGAAGTGAAACTCATTTCTGTGTTTGCACGCATCCTTTTGCACTTGAATGGTCTCAAATCACATGAATGTTTGAAATTGGCAAAGTTTAAAAATGATGAGGACCCGATCGGGCCAGTGACAAATCCATCAACTGTCTCATGCATCTTTCCCCCTGGTCCCGGGCCATCGAGCACTGACTAGTATGGCCTTCTTTTGTGGTTTGGTCTACATTTTGTCCATTTTTTTTTACATGAAGCCACTGTTTACTGTGGTGCTGTAAGCTGTTAACAGATTAAACCAGCGACAGTTGTTTGGCAAATACAGGCTTAGTTCTCTGTTTTCTTTTTTTAAGTATGAGCCGCAGTCTAGTTGTTTCCTTGATCCCATTTTATTCGACTAAATCATATATCAGCTATTAAAGTGAAGTATTAGAATTCAAGAATTCCAGTCAACACAATGTTAACCTATTGGACTTTCAGCCCTCCTTTTTTATGTCTGCTACCCTTTTGACTTATTTCAAGACGGTGTTGAAGTCAGCCAAGTTGGTTTCCTACCATTTTATAGGAATCATGTGTGATGTTACTGCAACATTTAATGTCTTGATTCCATTTCCCATCTTCACTTTCCACAGTGTGGAAATTACAAGGCCCTGCTGTCATATTTGGCAGTGTAATGTTTGGGGAGTCGCCATTACTGCTGCTTAACATAATGTTGGATTTCCTGCCGGTCACTTAAATGTTTCCTGCTGTGAAATATTTTCAGAACCAGATTTTGAGTCTAACTCTGAAAGACTGCATTTTTTTTGAAGGTTTCACTTTAGAACACATTACTGCTGCTGTTATATATAGTGTAACCAAAATGTCTGTGCTTGATGCATACTAGATGCATTAAAATGATCACCTGCTGTGGTTTTTGAGGAAGATGTTTTTATGGAGAGCTAACTAGGAAATGAATCTCGTTTAAAACCTGTGAAATGTGGAAATGTGGTGCGACTCCCTGAATTGATGGGCTATGTCTTATTCATGTTATTCGGGAAAAACTGTGAATCATATCCAGGAAAATCTCAGTCATGACTCGTTCCCCTTCTAACAAGGTTTTCATCAAGTGAACATGAACATTTACTAGCGGCTTGTATAACAGAATGCGGTTTGAGTATTTGCAAAAGATTTTGGCAGGTTGCTTGCTTGGCAGAGAAAAATCTATATATTAAAACCCACTGGTAGTTTGAAAAATTCACTGTGTTGGCACAAATTGGTGCGTCATGCTGGAGCGTAGTTGAACTCGCGAGTGTGGTCACGACGGTGTGCACGGGAATGAAATATGTGTGTTGGCAGGATAAGTGGGGTGTTTTGGCTCCATCTGCTTTCTGGGGTTCCCCAGCTACTGCTGGACGGGAGAACATAAAGCAAACAGCATTTACAGAATTATGGATGTGGACTGTACGGAGAGAGGAAATAAAAGGAACATCTGACTGCTGTAGGTTAGTGGAGAGGTAGTTGAGTGTGGTCACTGTCATGGTTTAGTGTCTGGGTTCAGATCCAACCAGATCAAAGTGGCGTCTTAGAACTTTTTACTTTGCGTGTGATATAGTGAGTCTGATAAAGCTGTTATTTTATGGCCGGCTGTCAGGAGGGCTTCTGCTTCTCAGCAGTTCTATCACATTCTGGCCAATGTTTTTGATTAAAAGGGACAACCCCCCCCCCCGTGAGAAACAGGTACAACTTTCAAATTCTTGGAAGGTGGATTTAAATCTCGAGTTCGAATCTCGGCTCATGGACCTCTCCCAATGCCACCCTCCTCTCTCTCTCTCTCTCTCTCTCTCTCTCTCTCTCTCTCTCTCCCTCTCACCCCCTCCCTCCAATTCACACTGTAAAAATCATTACATACAGGAATGGCAATTGGTTCTTGAGTACATTGGTTCTATATAATTGTACTTAGTGTCCAATTGCAATCTTTGTTTATGTTTTCCGTGAACTTACATTATGTAGTCTGACATGCCACGGGATCAGAGTGTCTTCATATACCCTGAAGGGAAGGCGTGTTCCTCCAAACAGAGCTGGCTGACTGACATGCATTTGTCTGCACCCAGAGACACAGAATAACCTCTGGCAATGAAGGGCACATGATCATAAATCACAACATGGCTCTGTCTGTGTTGACAGACAAAAGGCAGCCATGCCAAACACCAGAAAATTGCAAGACCTGTTCCATGAGTCATTTGCCTGGAGCGGCAGGCAGTCGCAAGGCTGTTATTGCCACCTAGTGTTTTTAACAGGAGATTAACTGATCATACCTGAACGCCAACTTTATGAAAGGAAAGTCTTGGTACACTTATTGGAATCACGAAATCTTAATATAGCGTAAATGCGATTTAAACAGTGGAGAACTCCAACTACTTCCTCCTCTTAGTCACCATTATCTGAGCCATAACATTGTATGTTATGACATAAGATTATGTGTAAGGATGTTTTAAAGCCTCTAAATGAGAAATGCGCCTAGCATCATTGAATTTGCCTTTTGCCTATTGTTTCTTGTTTGAGCAGGCATGCTGCCTGTGGCTCACTTCTGAAGTTGGAATGGTTACAGAGAGAGTCTAGTTGAAAAACTAGTGAGCGTCATGTTGGATTGTCAGAACACGCCATCAGACTAGCTGTGAAGAAGGTGAACACTGCTTTGTAATTATCCTGTCAGTGCAGTAGGTGTTCTCTGTACTGCATCCTGATATATAGACTGGTTGTACCCATTGCTGCATGAAGTCAGCACAGACAGAGTCATGGGCCAAGTCCGTGCGTCATTGCGAGTCAGGAAATTAGGTACTTTCTCACAAACACTGGGATGTTCTTTTATTCTTTTGAGTTGTATTCATTATATGCAGTAGTTCCAGAAAGTGTTTGTACACTTGTAAGATAGTTACTGCACTAAATATTAAACTGCATGGCTTTTATAAACAAATTATGCTATTTTTTTTATTTTTATTTTACAGTCTTCCTCTTAGTGTATGTGGGAGAATTCAGATTCACATTTGCCAAAAGATGCAACATTTATTTAGTTATTTAGTTTGTTTTTTGTTTGTTTTTTGTTTAGAGTCAGGTGAATAAAAGTAATATATTGTTATAATATTATTATTAAAGTTTAAATGTATTTTTTCTTATACACTGCCAAAAAGTTTTGAATTTTTTAAAATGCTTTTAAAATAAGTATTTTACGCTCACCAAGGCTGCTTTTATTTGATTTAAAATATATGATCAAATTTATTTTTGAGTTATTCTTGATTTATTTTAAATATTTCACAAATTACCGTTTGTACTGCGTTTTATCACATAAATTCAGCCTTATAAAAGAGTATAAATAATTTTAGATTTGGTGAGTATAAAATTATTTATTTAAAAATAAAATACATACTTTTTCCAAACATTTGACATAGTGTATAGTAAAATTATATTTATATATAAGTTTAAATTTAATCATTTAGCAGATCCTTTTATCCATTCCAAAGCCACTAACAAAGGAAGACAATAGAAGCAATTGAAATCAACAAAAGAGCAACAATATGTAAATGCTGTGACAAGTCTCAGTTAGCCAAATGCAGTACACAATTTTTTTTTAAATATAATAATTAAAAAATAAGAACAATTAGAAAAAGATTAGGGAACATTAGTGTAAGAGGGTCTTTTTTAAATAAAATTTAAAAAGTCAAAATAATATAGAATGTTAGAATGCAATTTTTTTTATAATCAAGAAAAAGAAAACAAGTAGTTAGTATAGAAATATAATAGAAATATGTGTGTTATGTAATTTGTTTATATGGATAGTGGTTATATGTGGAATATGTATATGTATGTTTTTTTTTTTATTCATTAGGTTTAGCTTTTGTCTTTGCAGTTTTTTATGTAATATAATATAATATTACTTTAAGTAATAAAAAGAACTATTTTTATATATTTTATGTTTTTCCCCCATCAAAATAGTTAGCCAGTGAATTATAGTTATTGTACTTATTAGTCATTTTTTTTGCTCTGTCTTATTTTTATTTAATTTTAAGTCGAGATTTATTTGTGCTTTCATCCTGAATGTTCTCATGCCATTTTCATTCTCATCCATCTTTTTTTTCCTTTGGTTAGCATTCCCTACTCAAACCTAAATGAGAGACACACAGGGGCTTAATTGTTGCCCTCTTTCACCCTGAACGTCTCTAATGAGTGGAGTTTGGTTCGGGCAGTAATGATGCTCTGTATGGGTCATGCCTTTTAATGGCTTCCTGCTATTTACAGCTCCAGCACCTCGGGCAACTTTCTTGTACAATCAGGGGACTTCTGCAACACTAATGTTGTTGAGGACATAGAGGACAGCTGTATGGTTTGAGCAAACAAGCCACACAAGCTGTAGTGAGCTGTAGTGAGTTTGCATTTTTTAGGGTGTGTGTGTCTCTGTGTTACTTCCAGGATGCTATAGAGTTCCCACGTAGATGCCAGTAGCAGGTACCAGGCTTGTGCTTTTGCATGTTCACAAACACAGTCAGCCCGATGTGAGTCTGATTTTGTTTGACAGTTTTATGACAGAGGGCTGAAATTATGGATGTATTTTCTGTACTCCCCCTCATCAACCATCAGTTAACAACACATAAAATTCATATAATTACATCTTGGTTTCCATTCTGAAGTATGTATAAAATTTTCACCTATTTTCTTCTTCCTGTTAAGGCTGAGTTGTAGCCGCGCTCCCTCAACCGAACATATTCACGAGGCTTTGGCCAGAAACATGTGGTAGATAGGCTGAGGTTCACTTGCCCCCGTAAAACACAGTCGAGTGCATGTTTTTATGTTCTCATCTCAAAGGGTTTCTGCTAGGCCTCATGGAGATGAGAAAAATGCACAATGTGCCAAAGAATCTTACAACATGATGTGAATCAGGCAATAGTCAAGACCACGACAGCCTGACGAAGCCTTTACAGTCTTCCTATTAGTGTATGTGGAAGAATTCACATAAAACCTTAGTTA
The DNA here is from genome assembly GCF_003368295.1 of Carassius auratus. Classification (NCBI taxonomy): domain Eukaryota; kingdom Metazoa; phylum Chordata; class Actinopteri; order Cypriniformes; family Cyprinidae; genus Carassius; species Carassius auratus. The sequence continues at coordinate 15,097,595 of NC_039258.1, forward strand.
CTTAACAGCTTCACATTTGCCAACTGCATCATTATTTATTTATTTATTTTTTGGGTTTTGATTTTAAAAGGCATGTGAATACATTTTTTTTTATATGTTGAAATATATATTGTTATTACAATTGTATTATATATATTTTTTCCAAAAGTTTGGAATAATGAGGTATAAAAAAAAAATGTTTTTCATTAATTCATGAATATTTGAACTTGTATTAAAAAAGAAAACATTGTATTTAATAATTAAATAAATGCAGCCTTGGTGAGTATAAAGGATAAAAAAAAGATGTATGTAGTATGTATATTGTGAAATTACGGAGATGTTATGTTAGGTGTTTATATGGATGGGGGTTATATATGTGGGATATTTATGTATGTGTGTATTTGCCAGGTTATACAAGTACCAAACATTATACAATTTATCTGCTGTACATTTTATAATGTTTTTATCCAACTGGAGGGTATCTAGAATTCTGGACAGAATAATTATATATATATATATATATATATATATATATATATATATATATATATATATATATATATATATATATATATATATATATATATATATATATATATATATATATATATATATATATATATATATATATATATATATATATATATATATATATATATATATATATATATATATATATATATATATATATATATATATATATATATTATTATTATTTTTTAAGCAGTATAGATTCATAATATTTTACAGCAAAGTTCTGTTGAATGCTTGATTCTAATTGGTTGTCAGATGTTCTAAGAAGATGACTACTCTTGCGTAACTACACAGCTGTAATTTGTGGCAAATCTTGAATGTGTTACAGTTTCATGACAATTTGCCAAATTATTTCATTTATTTAAAAAGTGGATTTCATTCTACCACAACAAAAGAGCCACAGAAAGCAAATACACTAACCAAGCATTTAAATATGACAAACAATAGGATATAAATATCAAACGACTTCATTTCCAAAATGACTTTTAATGCTCTTTCTCTGTCTCACACACATCTCATAGAACCTTGTTTGAAGCATTACCTCTCTACTTTATGACTGAAACAGTTTCACTATTGAAACATAACATTTCTCATTTCTACAAAAATGGTGACATTATCTCCCTGAAGGCTCGGGCTGTTTATAAGGAAGCAAGAAGGTACACAGAAGTGTTTTGGTAATGAAAACTAAAAAAACAGAGTCAATGTGGACCTCATTTACTTGAATCTAAATTATTGTTGTGGAGTATAAAAAATACCAGAGGTTAAAGTCAATTATGCTAACCCTTTAAAACCTCTCTGTCTCTGACAGGTTGGCTGGAGCACCGCTCGGGACTACTACACGTTCCTGTGGTCACCTCTTCCAGACAACTACACAGAGGGAGCCGCAGTCAACAGATCTGTGGTTTTCCAAGGTAAAATGTCAATGGGGTTTCATGCTAGCATTTCTTCAATGAATTTCATGCCAGAGAGAAAGCCCCTCAAAGGTTCGTTGAGGGCTTTTAATATGTAGTGATGGATGCAATAAAATAGGAAACACTGAAGCCTCCTGTTAGAGGGCTGAAGTGTTGATGGGCCAGTTTTACTGGAGTGGTTCAGGTCACATGGAATCTTTGTAAGGGATTACAGGGTTTTCATGGCATGAGTCCGGATTCCTCACAGCAATTAAGAAAATATAAAATGACATGAGTCTATCATAAAGCTGGAGTGGAACTGTAAAACCGTGATGTAAATAATGGACTTTGGGCTAGTTTGGTGTAAAATACTCCATGAACTGCTCTAATGATAGGATTGTTCTCTCTGCTTGATTCTGGGGTATTTTACAGGTTACTATGTCCCAAATGACGATGGGGAGTTCTACCAGTTTTGCTATGTCACACATAAGGGAGAGATCCGTGGGGCTAGCACTCCATTCCAGTTCCGCGCCAACAGCCCCACAGAGGAGGAACTGCTGACAATGGAGGATGAAGGAGGGTCTGATATCCTGGTGGTCACCACCAAGGCTAGTTACCTGGAGGTAAGGGGATTCTGTTTCGTAACTATTGAACTCAAGGTTTCTTGAACTGTAGTTGAACTATTTATTTCTTGTCAGTTTTCACATGCCAGGATTGTTACTTCTGGTTCTTTTTCCAGCAAAAGATGGAACAAATTCAACAGGAAAAGAAGGAGCTCTTGGAAAACCTGAACTTACTTCAGAAAGAGAGGGATGAACTGATTGATGAGAAGAACAGACTACAGAAAGAATATGAGCTGGAGCGAGAGAGCAGCGCTCAGCTCAGGAAAGATGTGCAGGTGAGAGGACAGAGAGAGAGAGAGAGAGAGAGAAAAAAAAGCTTGAGTTAAAAAAGGAAAAGGAATTATTTTCCAGATTTTTGTTACTGTCCTTGCTTGAAATCATTATATTGTGCAAATGAATTGGAAATAGAAATTTAAACATTTTATTGAATGGGTAAAAGACAGTATTTTGTCCTTTCAGATATGATGTGCAAAAAATGAAATTTTTTTAAATAAAATTCACAGGTTCACAGGCTGTCAGCACCCTCTAGTGAGAGTCTCTCTTTGGACTCTTTACATAAAAAAATACAACAAATTTAATAATAATAATTTACATCTTTACAGACATGACAATCATCATCATCATCATTGCCCATTGTTGCTTTTAACTGGCAATTTTCATAAAGTATACATTTATCAGCTCTGAGGCAGAGCTAGTTTAAAGATGAAAACAAGCACACCCATTTCTGGCTGTTAATTTTATGACCACACTTTTATATGTTGTTTATGCGCTGCTAAAATAATTCTAAAAATTCTGCACATGAAGTGGTATTGCAGAAGAGACTGGAGTGGGATTTTGAGACCTGCTTTCCCATTAGTCATGTTTGCAGATTCTCTGAGACCACACTCAAGTATAACTTAAGAGCCAATAATCTATTCTGCAATAACTCTGCAGCAGCTGTGGCGACAACATGCTTATGACCGAGGGAATTTGCTCTCTTATCTGTTTTTGTGTGTACACAGGAGTTGCAGCTGTCTGCCCAGAGCTTGCAGGAGGAGAGAGAGGAGGTGAAAAGGAGAATGGAAGAGAGTACGGCACGACTGTTGCAGTTAGAGGAGGATCTGATCGGAGTCACACAAAAAGGCCTGCAGAAAGAGACCGAACTAGACTGGTGCGATTTCCCACAATAATGAAGTAGCCGCAAAGAAGCAATATGTATATTATAACAAACTAGGGTTGTCATGATACCAACAGTTCCATAATTCAAAATTTCGACGTTCTCATTTTCCAGTGCCACTGATAAAACAAAATACTATTGGTCCACAGTTTTTCTTTTTTCAAGTAAACAATCAGTACTAGTGATAACTGCAGAAATACTGATGTTTAGTTACTTACAGTTTATTACTTTGGGATTGAAATACCTGTAACAAACCATGTAATTGTTTTACATATCTTTAAATAGGATCAGGAGATGTCATATTTGTTAGATTAATATTTTTAGGAGATTCACTTGAGAACTTTGACAAGAAAAGAGTTTTTAAACATGTCCTAGATATGTTCCTTGTGTGACTGAATGATTGATAATGGCTCTGATTTGACAGCCTGAGGGATCGAGTGAAGAAGTTAAGCCTGGAGAAAGAGGCTCTTGAGTGTCAGCTGAAGAATGAGAAAGATGAGAAGGAGCTCTATAAGGTAATGCCACTCACTCACTACCTCACGCACGTCTCTGTTGGTTACCTAAAATATAAGAACACTGTGCCCTCACAGTATATGTTGTTTATACCAGGAGTGTAAGGTACCAGAAAAATTGCCCTTTGTTATTGTACATAATACATTTTTGGAGAAATGACTTCCCTGCTGTTGAAACAAAATATTTGTACTTTTACAGTTCACATTACCAACGAATAAAATAAAATACAGATTTCTTCCTCCATTTTCAGCTTTATTTAGGCCTTCAAAGTACAATATTCATTCGTCATCGTGATGCAGATCTTTCCCCTTAATAATAAATATACTTCTATAACAGAGCTAATGAGATAAATTACATTCCTGTGAGGTTTTTCTTTCCTTGTATTTAAAGGTTTTGTTTTACTTTTATTTTTCAGTGTGACATCTGTCAGTTTTTTTTTCAAAAGGCATTCCTTAATTTACCAACTACATGCAATAGTCAAACATTTCAGAATAACCTCTGATTTATTAGTATTTTTATCTCTCTTTTTTCCCCTTACCTATTTAATTTACCTAAAACCAACAAACAGACAATTTTTAGTTGTTGATTTGAGAAGTGTAATGCAGACCATCATTCTTTTCCTAATTACTCTTGTTGCACTGTGTAATTCTCACTCTCCATCACTCACTTTGACTCCACACTTTCTTGTGGCGGGCACAGGAACTGGGCGTTAACACTGGGCTGTTGTCACGGAAACACAGCCGGCCCTCACTTCACAGCAGCTGCCTGAGGCCGAGAAAGAGAAGGGTGGGGGTGGAGCAGAGTTGCTGCTCTCTTACTGCTGCATATAATTAGGTTTAGCTTGCATACTTCCTCTCCATGTGGAAATACACCTCATTTTAGAGATCGTGTGGATAATTGGGGGCTCGTCCGGGATCTTGACTTGCTTTGGTACACTGCTAATTTTATGTGCCATTGGCCCAGGTTATTACTCAGCAGATGTTCAAAGAAAAAGTCTAACAGTCTATTTGAATCAAGTGTGTGTGTTTGGCACAGATTCACCTGAAGAACCGGGAGCTTGAGAACACTAAACTGAGTGCTGAGCTGCAGATGCTGAAGTCTATGGATGTGAATAAGGAGAACACCATTGCTCAGCTGAAGGAGGAGCTCACTAGAGTCAAATCCTGCCTGGCAGAGAAAGAAAAAGAGCACCACCAACTACTGGCCAACAGTTCACCTTCGGTACACACACACAAAAGCTTCTGCTTAACCTATACTTCATATAGAGTACTGCAGGAAGGAATCCTAAAACCCAGGAGTTAGTTACCATTTTAATGGGTTTCTGATCAGATACCTGAAATAAGGTCCGTGGTTGAAAAAAGCTCAAGATATTTTCAGACTGCATTCTGTGACATAAAATACATCAGTAAATCCCGATTCTGTTACGTTCTAAAGCTTTTTCTTGTATATTCTAATTGGTTAAATGAGACTACAGAGGTATTTGGAGACATTAAACGCCAACACAACAGGAAAACTCATATACACACTAGTCCATTTTTTTTAAAGCCTTGTTGTGTTTATACTCACACTTTTGCAAATTATTCAACCTCAGACTTTCAACTTGTCAATTTGTAATAAAGACTGAAAGAGCTGTCGGAAACTAGCGGAGGTGATGTTGAATTCGTCCACGGAGTAGTTTGTTTACAGCTTAACTTTAGTTTTACTTTTGACAGTTGTTTTTAAATTAAATTAAATTAAATTTATGCATTTAGCAGACGCTTTTATCCAAAGCGACTTACAGTGCATTCAGGCTATCAATTTTTACATATCATGTTCCCGGGGAATCGAACCCCCAACCTTGCGCTTGCTTGCTTGCTAGCGCAGTGCTCTACCAGTTGAGCTACAGGAACACTAAACATTAAGTATTTGAGCTTAAACGTTCATAAAATCTGTGTTCATTTGTGAATATTATCTTCATGAATGAAACGCATCTGCAATAATCCAAAAGCCAAAGGAAATATCTTCAATGGCTTTTTAAGGGTTGGCCTACAACACTACGTCATCCCTACAACACTATATTGGGATATTGCTCATATAAAAGCAGTGTTACAGTCAAAGCTGTGGGCTAGTGGTTAAGACATGGTCCTTGATCCTGTTTTCCCCTCTTGATAATTTCCTTTACTCATATGTTTCAATGAAAGGTGAAAAAAGGCCAACTTTCAGAAAACATATCAGCATGATAAGCAGTTGAAGCTGAATTTTTCACTGTTAGCTTCATTCGCAATAAATATATGACAGTGAGTGCATATTTGTGAATGTTTGTATTATCATAAGTGTTATTTCTTTTGTTCGTCAGGGGGAAAGTAAGGCTCTTAGGGAGCAGCTCAGGCAGAAAGAGGAGCAGTTGCAGGCAACCCAGCAACAGGCAAATATGCTAAAAGCTGAGCTACGCGACTCGTCCAACACTCGTGACAGAAGCATGGCCGACCTATACCGCATCCGCCTGGAGGCCGAGTCATTAAAGAAGGGACAGATGGAAGCCCGGGCTGAGTGTAGCCGCATGGAAAAGCAGCTGGAGGAGATGAAAAACTCAACACAACAGGAGGCGGTAAAGAGATGCACACCTGTATGACTTAATATTAAAAAACTGACCAGGCCACAATTACAGTTAATGCTTGAATCTAGTATGCCTTAGTCAGGAAAGCCTATTGTGTTCTGGAATAAGTCTGGTCTATTACCCAGATTGCACACACTGTTTACCACTTATAATTATCTAACTAAAGAATAATATGAACAGTTGTATTTTCCATTGTTTAACTGCAGACCATTTTAACGAACTAATCTCTCTTTCTCTCAGCAGTGTAAGGAGTCAGAAGGGTTAGCTGTTGCCGAACTGCAGAAAGAAGTTGAAGATTTACGGCTCAGGCTGCAGATGGCTGCTGAACACTATAAAGACAAATATAAGGAATGCCAGAAGTTCCAGAAACAAGTGGTCAAGCTCACTGAACAACAAGGAGTTAGTAAACCGCCAAGTTATATAGCTTTCCCCTTTGCAGAGTCTTGTGTTTTGAGTTTTTAGCTGTTTGCTAGCCTCCCCTTGTGTTTTGTGAACCTCAGGTGAAGAGAAGTCCAGGGTCTGAACCAGCAGCTGGACCTTTATCTGCCAGTCTAGAGGCATCTGCACCAGGTAAGTTCATGCTAATCTATACAAACCACAACTTCCAGGTGTTTTAAGACATTGTATGGACATGTTGTGGTGTTCTCTGGACTGCTAACAGGAAGCCCAGGTTCTTCCGATGATGTGCTAGATGCCATCATTCAGGGCAAGCTGAAAAGTGCAAGCAAGGAGCCAGACAAAAATGACAAATACAGGAAATGCAAACAGATGCTTAATGTGAGTACTTATCTTTTGCTTTTCTCTCCCTGACACACTGAATCTGTTTGATATACTAAAGTACTAAGCGTATTCCCCCGCAGGAGGAGCGAGAGCGTTGCAGCATGATAAACGATGAGCTTACAAAGATGGAGGTGAAGCTAAGAGAGCAGATTAAAACCAATGAGGGCCTGAGAATGCAGTTGGCTGCTGAGGAGGATCGCTACAAGGTCAGCGCCACCTACTCATTTCAATAGGAATCCATGCATTCAGGAATTTCATTTGTGAGTGAAAGGTTTTCCAATGCAGATTTCGCAACGGTTTGGAGTTTGCCATGTGGATTCACTGCTTAGTTTGAAAGCGACTTCTGTGTGAGCTGTGCTTCATACACCACTATACTATAACTATAGACCATGAGCTTTTTGCCTCATGAAATTTTCCTGAAATTCTGAATACAGAAGCTGGTTCCGACTATATACCTTAAACTAATAGTTTACTTCCAGAATGAAAATTTCCTTATAATTTACTCACCTCCATGTCATCCAAGATGTTCATGTCTTTCTTTCTTCAGTCGAAAATAAATGTAAGGTTTGTGAGGAAAACATTCCAGGAATTTTCTCCATATAATGGAATTTAATAGTGGTCAGTGGGTTGAATTTCCAAGATTCAGTGCAGCTTCAAAGGACTCTACATCTAGCGAAACGATTGGTTTAAAAAAAAAATTTTTTAAAATATATTTTTAACCAAAAATGCTCGTCTTACACTATCTCTGCGATGCGCATATGTGTCTTCATGCATTGCATATTCACGTTGGAAAGTCACACAGGTTAGGTTAAACAGGAAGAGTGGGGCGAAAAACTTCTTCGACTTCAAATATCGACCGATATCATTGTTTTGCCTATGTTGTTTTAAAGGGTGTTCGACTTTCTTTGCATGTTCACTTTTTAAACACTGGGTCGATACTTCCGCTTACATCACGCATGTGTGATTTTAAGAAAAATTCCAATTGTTTTGCTAGATAAGACTCTTATTCCTCAGCTGGGATCATGTAGAGCAACTGCAATTTGGAGCTTCAGCCCGTTGATCCCCATTGAAGTATACTATATGGGGGAGAATGTTTTCCTTAAAAACCTTAATTAATTTATTTTCGCCTGAAGAAAGAAAGACATGACCATATTGGATGACATGGGGGTGAGGAAATTATCAGGAAATTTTCATTCTGGAAGTGAATTACTTTTTTAAGACTGCTTCATTTTTATAGCTATTATTATATAGCTAACTTCGAAGTCAAAATAAAATAAAAAATCATGCTCTAATTTACATTAATCAATCAATTTCAGATTCTGTTTATATGTACCCTAAAAGTTTCATGTGTAAAAGAAGTGCATGTCTATAATGTGACAGGAAAGTGTCCTCACGGCAGTTTATTGGGTATTTAAATGCATCCAGCCACAGTGAGTGTTTTGTGGTAGGAGAGGAGGAAATGTATCACAAAGTCTGACTCGTTTTTTGACCCAAGAAAAATATGTTCTCATCTTGTGCAGTCATACAGGACAAGCGGTTTGTGAGTAAATGGGTTTCCCTCTGACAACATCACCAATGGGAAATAGATTTTTAATAAAGTCTTGTAAACACTGTTTACTTGCACTGTAAACCGGTAAAACTGAGGTTTATTTATGTTTACCTCATTATATCACGGAGTAGTTTCTTTCTGTTATAGCATCTGGAACTCAACAAAAGGAAGCTGTGCTGTGTTCTTTTTTTCCTTGGGTATGTTTTGAACAGTATGACTCAGATCAGAGGGAAATGTGATCAGAGATAAGCAGACCTTCAGATGTTCTGATAAGACAACCTTAGTACCATTTTCTCCTCCACACATTTTACGGCTGCTCCGAGTCAAGCCCGATATCATTGCATTAGCACAAATACACTGACAGTGCTGGTTTATGAGCATGTCACTGAGGAGACTGACTTTTACTGCTGTTTACATGAGACATGGAGACAGTGGAGGAAGGACAGTTGGGAGTCCTGGGATCAAGACAGGATAATGCATCTGCTGGCGGCCTCCCTTCAGAGCAGGAGACAGAGCGAGGGACTCAGTTCTGTTTAAGTAGTAAGGGCAGATCAGTGCTAGTCTTTAGGCTAAGTTTACAGTTTTTCTACGTGACTCGTGGAGTCATGCAAAGACAGATATAAACGAGTGGTAGAGAAGCCATCTTTTTTTTTTACTACCAAAGTCTTTAAAAGCGTATCAGTTGCGATTGGAAAGCATTTGCAAGACCATTTTTTTTTTTTTTTTTAATAATCGTTATTATTTTATTTCTCACATTTTAAGTCACATTATTACATCTCTCTGTAATACATAACTCTGATTGGTTAATCATACAGGCAGATATTTTAATTTAATAAACTGTATACTTAACCATTGTGCCAGGCTACCAGTTGATTATTATTATGTTTTAATAATAATGATGTTTAAATCTTGTGCAGCTCAATTTTGCGTGTGCATTCATGCAGTAATTCTAAAGTAAAGTTGTTTCTCTTTTCATTTTGAATGATGTTTTTAGCAGATAATCTCAGTAAAAGCTTTGTTTTCTGATTCCAGAGCCAGGTGGCAGAGAAGGGCCGAGAACTCAAGGAGCTGAAGGACAGTCTTTTTTCGTTGACCAAAGAAAAAGAGAAGCTAGAGAGGGTGCGTGCTTTCGTTGACATTTTCCGCAGGCCTCTGCCAATCTAAAAATGCAGTTGTTTTTCTTGCCTGTTGTTTTATTCTCAGGATCTGGTTTGGGTTTAACATATCTTTCTAATTGGGCCAGCAGTGCAAGTGAGTCCTTATTTTCCATTCAATTACCCTGGACCACAGAGAGGGACGTGTAGTCGAGGTACTACACAAAACTCGACGTTCTAGAAGCAAAATGGCCCAATTTGAGGTTCAGACTAAATGAAATTGGCGCCTGCCGAAGACTTCAATAAAAGGCAGAGCTCTGCCTCCCTTTGAACAGGCAGAGGAGTTTTAATGAAGGGCCTAATTAAACTGTTTGTGCGAGGGTGGCGAGTTACTCTACTCTGCTGCCTCTGCTCGCTGTGGTGAGTGATGTATTGTCTGGACTCAAAGATAGAGGAAAGGATGAAAAGAAGGATGGAAAAATGGGACCTGACTCATGGCTGGTTTAAATTAGACTTTGCTTTCAGTTTGGTCACCTTTGGACCAATTTCACTCCGTTTAGCTTTTAATTGTTACATTTAAGTTTCAGTTGAAATGTGCAGGTCAGACTGATTTCAGCAACCTGTTGCGTTTCCTGTGTCCCATCAGGAGTTGAAAAGGGGTGTCAGCAGGGATGAAGAACATGAAAACAAAGATGGCAGTGTGGATGCGCAGTCAGTTTTCTTACAGTACCCGATGCCGTACCTTCAAGATGACCCATCTCCTCTGCTGGTGCCCCAGCGTCCCACTGATCTCATGTTTGGGAACCCGTACTCTTCTACTGATTCCAGGGGTATCTATGCAGCTAATTCACCATTCATTTCAAATTGCTCATTCTAAATAAGGAATAAAATATATTGTGTAACGACACAACTACCGATTATGATTAGGGCCAAGCAATAATATATATATATAATGCAACATTAAACTCGTTAAAATTAGATTTTTTATTTATTATTAAACACTCATTATGCAATTGATTACCACTTTTCTGATGTGATGAAAAAAGGAAGAAAAGCGAGTTTGGCAAAAGACGGATTCGAAGACGGACTCGAAATTGTACTTTTTTTCTCGTAATATAATTCGTTTATTCTCAGATTTTTTTTTCAACTTTTTGTTTCTCTTGAAATTTAACTACTTTTTTCTCGAAACACGACTTTACTCTTGAAATTAGTACTCTTGAGTTTATTCTCAACATTTATTTTGAAATTTAACAAGTTTAATCTCGTATTATAATGACTTTAATCTCGAGACTTTTTTTCTTCCTGCTTGGCCTTAATCCTCTTCCATACACAACACTCTGAATTTCTGTTTCTTAAAAATAAATGCCTTGGTTTGATGTTTTGTACTGAGTATTGACTGTAAAACGTTTCGAAGTGTGACTTTTTAGGCTCCCAACACTTTTAAGGCAGCTGTGCATGTACTCCTTGATTGCTCCTGCTCACGTTTGTTGGAGCTACAGGGTTTTCTTGAGGTATAAATCCAGATATGAAGGGATTAAAGAGTTTCCTTTCCTGACAGATGGAGCCGATGGAGAGTTCTCTGATGACCAGATGCCCCGACTGCCCCCAGTTGGGCCTCCATCCTGGGATAGCAATGTAGTGTGCATACAGCCCGCCCGGAACCTCAGTCGCCCCGATGGATTGGAGGAACCAGAGGAGCCGCAGAGCACTGTGAGTTCATTATGGCTACCTCTACATTCAGCTGTTAGAAGTGATATAGAGGTGGGAGTAAGGTTTTAATCAAGTCAGAACTGCAGATGTTCTTAAACGCTTCCTGAATCTCTGTCTCCCTTTTATCTGGACTTCTCTCTCCGCTGTGCTGGCCTCCGGTAGGGCTTAGCTAAGCTGGCTTTATTCAAGCCCTGCTAACCCAGAGCCGAGTCATTAAGGAAGTGCTCATGCTCTCAACTAATAGAGTTTGTTAGTCTTGCTTGGATAATGGTGGATTTACCCAACTAAGCTTGGAAGAGCTTCAGTCAGTTGCTTTTCATCTTAAGTGGGCTGTTCACATTAAGTTTGATGTGACTGAAGTATATACAGATCATTTTGTGTACTAGAGCTATATGCCAAGTCGTTCTTTAAAAAGTTAGAATACCTAAAAATTCTGACTTTTTACCCTAATGTTGTGCTAAATTTGTTAAAATGTGAAATGCACAACAGAGCACACTGTGCTGAGGGTTGTAACCCATTATGCAGTGCTCTGAACTTGCACCTCCATTTCAAGATGGTAATGAATGAACTGGAAGTAATATCAACCAAAAACTTCTTAAATGGATAGATTCACCCAAAAATGAAAATTCTATCATTTACTCACTCATGTCATTACAAGACTGAATGACCTACTTTAGTTCCAATCAAATATACTTCAGTATATCTTTAGTTGGACTGAAGTGTGTTCAGTACAATATTAGTTGGTCCAATTTAGCAGGCTTTAAGTATGCCAGTTTAGTATACTAGAAGTACAAATGCAGGGTAATTTTAAGTTCATAAATATGTAAATACGATTCATTGCTGGTTTCCCTTCTTATTCCATACACTGCGGTTCCCTTATGCTTTTTACGCATATGCGCACTTTTAAAAAATGACACAGATTGTTGACATGTTTTACTATAGATTAGTAGTTAGGTAAAAACTGTTAGCCTGAATGTACTGTAAGTTGCTTTGGATAAAAGCGTCTGCTAAATGCATACATTTACATTTAGATTTAAATGTGTACATAATTATAAATAGTATGAAAGCTATAGAATAAACTGCACCCAAGAGCATGATCTACATGTCATACTAAGAAAGAAATATGCTTTAGATCCAACCACATATGCCTGCAAATATTAATTAAAAACCTTTTTTTTTTCTGGAAATAGTGAATGTTTTTGTTTTTTTTTCAGTTTTTTTTTTTTACTATGTAGGTAACAGCAGACAACAGCTAATGATGCTTTTAGGAAACGCACCCCAGATCATTAATATGCTGAGACTTTCTCCTACATAATTGCATGTTTGGAGCTGTCTTATATTGCTGTACCAGCAAGATTTCCTACGATTATCAATCAATCACAGTTAATGGCTTAATAGAGGTTTTCAGGTGGTTTACAGTTCCTCTGCTCTCCCCCAGCAAACCAATGATCAGCCAACAGCCGCTGTCCCCGCAGAGTTCCTCAGTGATGGACAGATGCCATTCTGCTTTGAACCCAGGTAAGAACACACACAAACACCAAGCTCACGGCTGTTACCCATCATGTGGTTGAGCTTCGTTGTGGTGTGACTATGTGCATTCGCTCAACGGCCCACCCACATCGCCTTCACACAGATGCTGTTTTACTGCCCTTTACTCTCCTGTTGTTCCAGCACCAGCTCATTCACACACAAACACACCTTACCACACTTTGTTTTCCTTTATTTTTGTGTTTTTATTAGCCTTTTCTCACCCAGTTTAATTTCTCCATCTCGCAGTGGGGAGCAGAAGCGATGTCCGCTGTGTGAAGTGATCTTCCCTCCTCATTACGACCAGTCCAAGTTTGAGGAGCACGTGGAGAGCCACTGGAAGACCTGCCCCATGTGCAGCGAACAGTTCCCCCTCGACTGCGACCAGCAGCTCTTCGAGAAGCACGTCCTCACCCACTTCGACAGTAACGTGCTCAACTTCTAGTCGAGAACAAGAATCCTCGTCTCCACTTCACATTCTGCTCATTTGTGTTACAGTTAACAGCCACTTTAAACCGCATGTTTAGCTTTGAGATTTCATCTGTAGAGAACTGATCCTTTCTTTAACACAATCAAGGTAGTCTGGATACTGTTAACGAATTCCAAATGACTGAAAGATGGATTTTGGGTGACGCTTTAGGGTCTTTATTTAGGTCCATTTTAGTTGGGGATTACTTCTGTCAATAGGACTTTTTATTCTAACTCACTTCTCATATCAAAGTTAGCATTGCAGGTGGTTAAGAATACTTTAAAAACGCTGAGCGTCAGGTTTCGTAGTGTAAGTCAGGTATTGCCTACTATACTTTGTGCAGGCAGAGCACAGCTAAGAGGGTGATTCTATATTATAAAATTATTTTAGAATAAGCTTTTAAAGATAAACCTTGATGATCAAGTTATTTGAGTTAAGTGTTTTTCCTTTATCTATTTAAATCACTTATTTCAATTGAGTCGCATGCTCACGTTTCCTGTGCACTGAAATCATAAACCTTTTATTTTTGTTCCATTTCTTTAGTTGAATACTTTTGGTCTCTTACTGTGTGAGTGTGTCTTCTATACTTGGATCTAAACCAATAAAGATTTGACTGCAGCAATATTTATGCTGGTCGTGCTGGTCATGTGGAGTTGTTCAAATTGAAAACATTTAACGTACCAAAACCACATGGTAAGGCTTAATTTCAAGGATTAGCTGTAATTATTATTATTGGAAAGTCTTGAACATACTAGTTTTAAATAACTGTTGTTAATGAATTTAGGTTTTTGAAGTTGAAACACCAGAATTTTTACTATAAATCTATCGCAAAAAACAATATGTGACCATGGACCATAAAACCAGTCATAAGGGTCAAGTTTTTGAAATTGAATTTCTGAATAAATAAGCTTTCCATTGATGTATGGTTTGTTAGGACAGGACGATATATTTGGCTGAGATATAACTACTTAAAAATCTGGAACCTGAGGATGCAAAAACTTATTGAGAAAATCGCCTCGTCCAAATGAAGTTCTTAGCAATGTATATTACTAATCAAAAATTAAGTTTTTATATATTTATGGTAGAAAATATACAAAATTTCTTCATGGAACATGATTTTACTTAATATCCTAATGATTTTTGGCATAAAAGAAAAATAGAACATGATCTAATATCTATCTATATACAATGTATATATACATATATACATATATTATGCATACATATATAAACACACACACACACACATATATATATATATATCACTTTCCTCTATCCTTATACTAAAATTGACCATGAAGAAAAAAAGGCATAAAAAACATATCAGAGGCCAATTTGATATTTAAAATCAGGTTTACAATTATGAAGCAGCTTTTTTTTATTTATTTTTTTAGTTTTGTTGCAGAAAATGTCACCAGTTCCAAAACAACCCCTGCTGTCTGACTTCATTACATGTTGGAACACTGTTGTCCAGAAACTTAAGAAAATATAATTTACAGCACTCACATCTAAATACATCAAGTACACAATATATCAAATACTTCCCTCTGTCCTGGCAGTGTAATACTCTTCCAATGTTGCATCTAAACCGATCCTGCAATTCCAACAACATTAACGTCCATGCAGTGATGTCATCATGAGTGATTGGCAGGCCCTGATCTGGCCGGCATCTCTGGAGTATCTAGCGACTCTTCATTTATACCACCCACAATCCAAAAGCAAATCAAATCAAGCACCTTTCTGATTCAAGGTATGTGTCCACACTTGGATCTCTTTGGGCTGTGACTCTACATCATGCCAGTGACCGGTTAGGGGTATAAAAGTCACACGGATTCATCAGAGACGAGCCAGAATCAGGATGGATACACAATCTGAATAACTTGGCTACACATATACTGTACTGGAATGCTGTGGTGTACCACAATTCAAAGGCAACCAGTTTCAATAATCTCACATCTAACAAGCGCACTGGAGGTATAGTGAAATAATTAATTATTTCCCTTAGCAAGAAAAAAAGGAAAGAACTTCAGAAAGAGAGACCTCCAAAGCACCATATTAGTTTTTAGAATTTCGCAACGGACTTGGCAATACAAAATGAGCTGAACAGGTTGGCAGCTGGTCAATACAAAGTGCTTTAGGTTCTTCTCCAGATCGCTGTGGAGTTCTAGAACGGTCCGGCCACAGCGGACCTGGGAAGAGTGTAACAGCCTACTCTAAAATACTATCAGATCAGGATCATGGTTTTGTAATGCTGGTGATTTGTCACCTGAGAGTCATTTGGTGCTATAACTCAAACTTTTTCTGAGATTAACGGAAATGGTGAAAGCACTACCGAAAACTGGTTCAAACGGTTGAAAATATACAAAATAAAATATGGGAATAAAGTATAGAATTAAAATGTATAGAATATATAGTTATATACACAATCTGTAGCTGTGAATGTTGCTTATACAGGGTAGATAAAGATTCAGACTATTCAAAGCTTTCCTATCTTTTGTTTTTCTCACACAGAGACTCGGGTTCACTCACGCGAGTCACCTTTCCAAACATACTGTCAGTCTAAGCACCTCGTATCAAAAAATAAAGACGAGGAAAATAAAAAGATTAAGCAAATGTGCAAAAATACAAAACTGTGCACGCTAATAGGATACAAATAAGCAAAGGAAATAATAAAAGCATGCAATTCAAAGTGTAGTGTTTTGATAGAAGGTTGAATCAAATCCTCCTCAAGGAGGTACGGAATGATACAGGGATCTGGGAGTCTTCCTTGAGGAAGAGGAATATAAAAAGATTCAAGTTTCCTCCTCATGCGGAGTGGAATGAAAAGGGAGGTGAAGGAGAGTTACTCTTAAAAGAGAAAAGTAGACAAACTGTCCTCCAGACAAATTTTTTTTGGATGTCCTCCAAAAAACCGAGGACAAGATGGGTCAAAGGCAGAGTTGGAGTAATGGACAGCCATAGCTGCTGTTGTGGATGGATGTGGAGGTGTATATACATGTGATGTGTGTGTGTGTGTGCGGGGATGTCGAGGAGGATGTTGGCACTCTCTACTGCTGCATCTTGCGGATGATGTCGGCAGAGACGGGTGGGTGGAAGTTGATGGTGTGGTGTCGAAGCCCCTGAGAGCTTTTGTAGCTTTTACCACACCGGCACTTGAAGGGCTTCCGAACGCGGATCTGACTGCGGTGGCCGTTCTTGGCGTGGTACTTAATACCATTCACATTCTGCAGAGAAGAGCGGAAACAAGAGAAGCATTGTTCAGGTTAGACAATAACTGACTACACAGGAAAAACTAAAAATAATCACTGCTGCATTTCGTTTCATTTTATATAAAGTTTTTACTGGTTCACGAAAAGAAGTGTGACTGAAATTGAAAATTAAATAATAATATTTTTCATTTATTTATTAAAAAAAAGGGCACCATTTTATGCTGTATTTAATGTATTAATATTAAATAACTATCTCTCTCCCTATATAGGTTATATTTAATATTAATAACATAATTAGTGATTATATATTAACCCTTCCTATATAGGAACCCCTGGAGGTGTCACATGATACTATATATATATATATATATATATATATATATATATATATATATATATATATATATATATATATACATACATACACACATACACATACACACACATATATACACATATACATATATAAGGTATATATATATATAGGTGTAAAATGCATTTTTTTTTCATATAATTGTTCTTTTGAACTTTTATTATGGTTTCCACATAGATATTAAGTAGTACAACTGTTTTATTATTGTTATTGTTGTTCAATTATTGTTAATAATACAAAAATGTTTCTTGAGAACAGCATATATAATTTTTTTTTTTTTTTAAGTATCATATGACACTGAAGCTTGGAGTAATGACTGCTGAAAATTCAATTTTGTATCACACAAATATATTACATTAAAAATATTTGAATAAAATTTAAATAACATTTCACAATACTTTTTTTCTTGTATTTTTGTCAAATGTATTCAGCCTTGATTAAAAATAAAAAACAAATGTAACATTTGCATATAGGCTAAGCTAGCAGGCTAACTGGTTAATGCTAGCTAAGCCACAGTAGTTTGTTGAGTGTTTAGCTCGTAATACATAAGCTAAAAATCTATATTTACACAATCTGTCTGTAATAACAGTTCAGATGGCAAACATCATGAAGTGACTTTTCTAATCAGGAAGTAATAACAGTACACATTAAAAGTACTTTCAGCCATTGAAAAAATGTGTACATGATTTTACAATTCACTTATTACAAGTTTTAAATTCCTATTTATCAATAATTTCAAGGCAAACAAAACGATCTGTGCGTAAAAATGCACTTTAATAATTCCAGACATGAAAAGCATCCAGTGTTGTGTGAAATAATGAGGAAAAGCATCAGCTGCTTGACATCAGTGGAGACCAGGCACCCACTGAACCCAAATAAACCCAAATCAGAGCCACATCTAACAGTACATCTGAACACGCAGAGACACCCTCGTGGCTGTCATCATCCATTTCCTCTCCCTCTTATTCAATGCGGCTCTCAAAGGCTGCACATCATTTATCTCAGCAGCCAGAACCAGATGGCAGTGGAAAATCTCATAAAACGCACAGGCCTTCAGTGGACTGCATGTATGCCTTTAAATGTATGTCAAGCTTCCAGCTCTTAGTGTTAATAAACTCTTTCTGACTGCTAAACAGTGAGAGCCCAGCATTGATTGTGCCACTGGTGATTGCTATTGTTTATGGATACAGATGTGTGCTGTAAACCTGCTTTTTGGTGAATGAAATGAAATAGTGAAAAGTAATCAGCTTTAAATAATGGTGCTAATAGATTTGGGGTCTGTAAGAAGAAAAATCTCCTCAGCATCAAATCAGCATATTACAATGATTTCTGAAGAACCTTGTGACACTGAAAAAAAGTCAGCTGTCCCATAAAAAAATAAAATAAAATAAAATAAATAATAATACAAAAAAAATATATATATATATATATATATATATATATATATATATATATTTTTTTTTTTTTTTTAATTCATTTTAAGGAATTTTTGTGTTGCATGCTTTCTATGCCGTCAGTTTTTCTCCTGTCTTCAAAAATTATTCACAAACCTACAGTAAACAGACAAATGAGAGTAGATATCTAAGTCATTTTACCTTGTATCTCTTTTTGCAGCCAGGCACGGGACATGCGAACGGTTTCTCATCGCCGCCGTTCATGCACATGGAACTGAGGATGGATTCAGAGCTAATGGCACGTTCGGTGGTCCACGACTCGTCGCTGTCAGACTCTTCGTATTCTGCTTCCTCCTCATCATACTCGCTGCCTGAGAGTACAGAACAAATAATCATTCAGTAACTGCTCGTGTTATGACACATCAGACCTTTCAGATAATTAACCACTACACCGCTAGAACAACAAAACAGCATTTCCCATCAGCCACCGCAGCAGACACACAACAGCTTTTAGGACAACTGGTAGAGTTATCTTTCTCACAGTACTGTGCCCAGCCAGCAAAGTTTTTGCGTTTTATGAGAAAGAATCTGGAAGGCATAAGAAGGTCTAAGGGTTAATGCACAGTAATAGTATGATACAAGCAATTTGGAGACTATTTCGTTTTTGTTCCAAACCCACACAAATAAAATCCTTAAAACATTTAATTGTGGGAGAGAGAGCACATGTTGCTCTAGAGAGGGCCATGGGAAACTGCAGCGATGAAAAAAAAACTCCCAATGTGATTACTGGATTATCTATAACAACAGAACATCAAACACTATGCACTGCAGGGCCAATAGAGTTATTACCAAAATTCATCTTTCTAGGAAACTTAATAAGCGAGCTCCTAAAGAAGTACCTGTGGGGGTGCTGCTCCTGAATGAAGAAGAGGGCGTGATGGGCGGAGTCACGGGCGGGGTCAGGTTGCCGCTGTTGTGGCGAGGGGGCGTGGCCACGCTGTTGCGTGAAAGGCTGCCCGTCAGAGAGAGTGACAGCTTTGGCTGAACTTTCTTCTTCAGAGACTCATGCTCCCGCCGTGCTGCATCTGTCATAAACCTAGAGAGGGAAGTGAACTTTTATTAGATGAAGTTCTTAAACTGATTCACAACAATTTATAGCCAAACTCAAAACAAAGACTTTTTGCCTATTGGGAAGCCGAACATGTAAAGTAACAGTCATAAACTAAAATACTCTAATCCAGCCACACAAACTTCAGTACATTTGCCATCACACTTTCTGAGCAATTAATTTCCTTGACATTTCTAGCTGTATGTTATTACTGGATACAACAACACAAAAAAGTATAAAGACTGCACACAAAGGCTTTCCATTCGATTAAATTTACTCACTACAAAAAGCTACCTGATGTTTCTGGGACAAAACAAAATTCCAGCCCTTTATCTGTCCACTATCGCTGAAAGTAAAATACCTTGATAAGATATAGTCTCTGAGCACAATGTAGCAATGAAAATAAGCTGGTGAAGAAAAAAGCCTGTGGCAACAAAATGAAGTGCATTTGCATTTACAACCTACTGGAAGAACTCAGGTTAATCATCATGTTTTTGCACTAATATATTAATACATTACAATAATACATTCATTCACCTTTTTTGGGTTCTCGATAAATATATCATATAAATATGAGTATTAGGGGTGGAAAGGTGGGCAATTATTTTTTTGTTGGTGTTGATCAATGTACACCTGTTTAAAAGCTTGCAGTCGGTAGGGATTTTAAGACATTAATAGTGTTATTAAGATTTCCACTGCACATAAAAGCTTTTTTTTTTTACATTTTCTATTTCACAAAGAATCCTAAAAAAGTTTCATAGTTTCCACAAAAAATAAACATAATCAACATTGATGAGAAGACCGTACTGGCATATTATTACTTTTTTCAACAACATAAAAAAAAAAACTTGTAAAACTTTTGAATGGTAGTGTATAGTGGTCGACCGATATATCGCCAAGGCCGATATATCGGCCGATATTTAGCATTTTTCAAATATTGGCATTGGTCGAGAAGTTTTTCTGCTAGGCCGATGTGTTTGAGGAGGGACTTTTATTTTGATGCCACTGAGAAAGGCAGTGACTGAGCAGTGAGTACACAGAGCTCACACTCTCCCTAAGGTTCACTGTCGTTACTTCTGTCTAATAGGGATAGAAGTCGGCCTAATAATCAGAACGGTTAAACAAAGGAATTAATGTATACAAAAAGTATTAAAACGATTGCTTTTATATTATTAGTAACAGAAAGGCAAACATTATAATACTTTCTCGTTTGCCGTCAGCATTAAGCAAATACGAATTTATATCATTTAAACAAATCTTTGAATGGCTAATAAACATTTAATTTCACAAACCTTGCTAACTTAGTCGAATCCAGATGTGAGATCTTGTGAAGTGTGCATTTTTATCCATCATGATTGCGTGTTCTCTGCCTGACGGTCGGTCCGTGTGAACTGAATGCTTTACACTTTAAACTCTTTTTTTTTATTATTATGCTGTGCTTTATGTATTTTCCCACTGTCATATTCATGTAATTTTATCTGTGTGCTGTATGTAAAATGAGTGTTACCCTGGCTTTATTTGAAAAATATGATTCTCGATGCCCACAAACTTCCCAGAATACTGAATGCCCTGTTGGTTACAGTGTTTACTTCCTTTAATTATATTTTTATTAAATATTTATGTATTTGTAAAAATTCTTTGTCATCTGAAGTATGTTTATTTTACACATTTATTTTTTTCATCCATTTTCAAATGATTTAAAGTTTCTTAAATATTAATAAAAAATTATAATAATTATATCGGCTTCATATTGACTATTGGCCCCCCTGCTTTCCAAGATATCGGCATCGGTCGACCACTAGTAGTGTACATGTATCAAATAGTAGGTTAAAGCTGGTTCAACTTTATTAAACATGTCTCAAGACACCTGCGTTTTGTTCCTTACTATTAGTTGCACTCCATTTATGTCCTGTGAATACATCCCCCAATTCTCTCCAAACAAGAGTGATGTGCATGTACAACTAATGTCCCAAATTGAACAATTGTAATTTGTAACCATTTCTCTAAAATAACTCAAATACCATGCCAAACTGCTACTAGTTCCTGCAATACAAATGAACCATCTGTTATAAGTCTGTCATGATTAAACTGCTTCAGTGAGGTCTTAGCCACCTTACAAAAATGCATTCACTCCAACATAATTTGTTGTATTATAAAACTGTCAGTAAATGTATGTAATAAAGCACACATGCTCACAAAGACATTATTAAAGCTGGTGTGGAATTAACAGATTACCAGCAGAAGCCAAATAAAGCAGTAAGAGATGGACAAAAGTGTCTCCTCTTTGTTACACAAAAATATCCACCAACATTTGGCCTATTAAAGCTTTTTAACACTGAAACTGCTTTCTGTCTCTTAGCTCAGAGTATTCCTACACAAACTACATTCAGAGTTAAATTGAGTGTATATAATGATTTGGGTGCTGGTTTGAAGTAAATTACAGCTTCATAAACTAACCAGATCCCTAAGAAGATGTACAGGAGGACTTGACCATACAGCGATTTTCCAAAAACTACAGAATCCCATTAAGGAAAATACTGGACTGCTCTCAGATTAATTTTTGTCATTTGGTTTCTTTTGTAGAGTTTCAAGATTGAAAAACCCACCCTTTAAGAAACCCATCTCATTTAGAGAACTAAAGACTGTTTTTTTTTCTTCCTTTCATTGCAAAAACACTTGAACGAGCTGTTTTCAACCAAGTCTCTGCCTTTCTCACACAGAACAACCTCCTTGACAGCAACCAGTATGATTTCAGAAGTGGACATTCAACTGCCTTGCTCTCAGTTGTTGAAACCCTTAGACTGGCAAGAGCGGATTCCAAATCTTCAATACTCATCTTGCTGGATCTGTCAGTTTCTTTTGACATGGTTAACCACAATATCCTCCTGTCAACCCTACTGGAAAAGGGCATCTCAGGAACCTCACTCCAGTGGTTTGAGTCTTATCTCTATTTCAAGGTATCTTAGAAGTTGCAACATACTGTTAAAAAAAAATGTGTATCTTGAATGCACTGTAATTCACTTTGGATAAAAGCTGTTAAATGTAATTTATTATATATATTACTGGGGTGCCTCAGGGCTCTGTTCTTGGACCACTTCTCTTCTCTGTCTACATGACATCACTACATTCTGTCATTCAGAAACATGTCTTTTTATACCACTGCTATGCTGATTACACTCAACTCTATTCCATCCTGATGATCCGATGATAGCTGCTCGCATCTCAGCTTGTCTAACAGACATTTTTTGCTGGATGAAGGACCATCCCCATCAACTCAACTTAGCCAAGACAGAACTGCTTGTGGTTCCATCAAATATATAGTTTTATCACAATTTCACCATTGAGTTAGACACATCAACCATAACTCCTCCTAACCTTGGAGTTATGATTGATCATCAGCTGACTTTCTCATACAACATTGCTAAAACTGTCCGGTCCTGCAGATTTGCTTTATTCTACATCAAGAGGATCAAGGCTTTTCTTTCGAGACATGCTTCACAACTCCTTGTTCAAGCTCTTGTTCTGTCCAGGCTGGACTACTGCAATCCTCTCTTGGCAGGTCTTCCAGCCAGTTCTATCATCAAACCTTTACAATTAATCCAGAATGCGGCAGCAAGATATATTTTTAACGAGTTGAAAAAAATGCACGTCACACCTCTGGTTATCAATTTGCACTGGCTACCAATAGCTGCTCCCATTAAAATTCAAGGAATCAATGTTTGCCTACAAAATCACCACTAGATCTGCACCCCTTTACATAAATTAATTACTTCAGACTTATGTGAAAAAAATACTATGGATGTCAACGGGGACCAGAAACGCACATTGGTTACACACATTCTTCAAAAAAGCATAAGAAAGAAACTCACAGGTATGAAACAATCTGAGGGTGAATAAACGATGACAGAATTGTCATTTTTGGTGAACTATCCCTTTAATGTTTACCATGCCTTATTGTTATGTTTTATCTGTATGTTTGCATTTTGTTTTTAATACATGGTGGTGAAAAGCCAAAAGCAGTTTACATTGTGGACAATAAAGAAAACAAATTTTTTTTAATTTGACATCTACCAAAAAGCACACCTTCTTTGACGCTTAACAGTAAAAAGGAGTGTTAAATTCATATTATATATATTTTTTTTAGTAAATGCTGTAGAATATACAATGATTTTTATTCATAAAATAAATAAACAATACACAGTACATTCACAAACATATTGATGACATAGATCTCTCTCTCTCTCTCTCTATACAATAAATAAAAACATTTGTAAATAATACCACAAAATCAAAAATCATAATTAGATTTTATGGTGTGAAAAATTATCTCATGACTCATGTACCTGTTAACGTAGCTGAGGGCGACATATGTGGGCTGCTGCAGTTCCTGTTTCTCCAACACGCGAGGATCTGTATCTAAACAAAACAGAGAGATGAATAATTCACTGACTGACAAAGACACCACAACATACCACAAAAGAACAACCAAGAGCACTTTGAGGCTTTAAGGGTTTCTGTAGTATAACAATAAACTCTAAACAACATACACAAAAAGAATATATAGCTAAAACTCTCTGGTTGACAGCAGTGTTGTTTACCTGTTTAAAACTGTGTCACCCCAGAAAGTCATTTAGTGGCATTAGAATCAGTGAGTTTGTGGAAGCTTACGTGTCATTGCCAGAGTGAAGCAATTACTTTATTGTTAAAGTCATTGACTTTCAAACTCAATACTAGATTCTGCCACACAACAAATCCACAATCACTTGCAGATGGCAATT